>NW_024340849.1:5339294-5406380 GCF_902729225.1 Pteropus medius | reverse complement strand
TCATCATTATCATCATCATCACCATCATCATCATTTTCAGGCCACTTTTAAGCACTGATCTGTGTTCTTTCTTATTTTCTCTGAATTATTTTAATCTCTTGTGCCATTACTAACCTCCATCTTAAACCATTTGCAACAAATAATTACCAGGTTAAAAAGAGCAGCACCCTCAATGGCTCTGTCATCTCGCTGCTATCTGTCGTTTGTCACGTTGGAGGGTCGGCAGCAGCAGTTTTCTCTTTGGTCGCATCCGAAAGCCCAGCCTCCCTCCTCCAGTTCACGAAAAGAAAGAAGTGGCAGAATTCAGAAAATTTGATCTATCGAACTGCGTTAAACTAAGAAAAAATAAGTAGTTATGATTATCTGCATAAAAGATGCAATAAGCTTAGATAGTAATTCATTTCTTTGGCTCTCGGTTGACCTTTTCTAAAATTCTATTGCCATATCTCTATAGAAAGCAAAAATTTGATCACACGTTTAGTGCATATAGAATCAAAGGGAGTTTATATAAGACTTCCATTTTGATATAATACCACCTATAAGGTTAGAAAGAAAAGACAACAAAATAAGAAACTTTTTGAATGAGAGTCATTTTAGAATTACTGAGGTTTAGTAGAGAACTGTATTTGATATTTCTTCCTTCCCCGTCCTAATCAAAGATCTTTTACCTAGATAAGCAATCTGCGAAGAGCAAAATTTATCATCTCAACTTAATCGGGGATGAGTATACACTTTAAAACATCCAGCAAGTAGCTCCTCCCCAAATTATCTGCACTTGGTTCTAGAATTTGTCTTAAATCTCTTGAACATCTACTTACTCATACCACATTTATTAGTTTCTAACCCAGGTGTCATGCTAGCCTCCACGGTGACTGAATCAAGCAGGTCTCCCTCACTCCAGCATCTTAACTGTATTGGTTGGGAAGGGCAGACACATTAGTCGAGGATACATAGAGGCTATGAGGAAAGTACGTACAGAGGGTGGCGGAAATACGGAGGGACGATGGAGAAGGTCCCATCTGACACCGGTTTTAAAAGGTTATTACATGTGAGGGAACGAGAAAGGGGGCGCTTCCGGGAAAGGAAATAAATGCACTTTCTACTTCGGAATAAAACGAAAAGTTCTCCCATCTTAAATCCGATCCATCCCACCAATCTGACTTCCATGGAAAAGGCTCTTTCTGTTCCCTGCTAAACAGACACGTTCTTTTTTATCTTTGCTGAAGCAAATGTTTAGGTTTTAACCGATTTCTCATCTTCCTATTACAGAAAAAGTGGGAGAAAAAGAAAAGTCTAGAAAATATCAACAAAGGCCAGTTAAGTAACAAGTAGGTGCCAGTTTTCAAGAATGTAAAGCATCCTCAAAATGTTGAATATTTTAATTTCTCTATAAATTTTATATGACGATAAGGAAGAACTTTGTGATCTTTAAGGAGTAGTGTGCAGGGGAGACATTTTTCTTCACTTTCCAGTAAAGAATGCATTTAAGAAGACTTAAATAAATATAAAAGCAATATTTATCACCATATAGCAAATCTGCACGGAAGATAAGAATTAGATATATTTAAGAATTGCTGGTTTTGCTGAAGGCAAAACAGGATAATTTTACCTATGTTTTCCCAAGATTACTAATCAAAACTAAATCCAGTGAGGACTAGACACAATAATTTACTATTTCCACACAAAACTCATCTTGCCTGCATCTTACAATAAATGAACACGAAACTGATTCGGTGCTATTTTTAATTCTGCTATGCGATTCTACTGATAGCCTGTATTTTTTCTGTATTTCTGTATTTTCTGTATATATTTTCTGTATATGTGATGAAAAATTCTTCACTTTTTCTAATGTAGCTGATTTTGGATCATTCAACTTTCATGTTATTATTATAAAGCCTACCCTTAGTGAAAGTAATAAAGTTTGACTTTAATCCTTTATTTAACAGGCATTTATTATGGTCTGCTATGTAAAGCCTCTTCTGATTCAAAGCAGTGTAGCCACATTCACTCCAAAATTCTATAAAGAAGGGATGGAAAGAAACTCGAAGAGGAGCCATCCACTTTTGATTCTATTTTTGCAGTATTTCTGATTTTGATCATTTTCCCTAGAACCGACAAACCCATTTGTCTCATGATTCACTCATTTAGTTTAGTCTCTCTTCTCCATTTGTCTTGTTATGCCCAAATATCTTTCGATTTTTCTTTTGGAAGTTATCGAATTCTTTCATTTAACTAATCTTACACATAATGAAAACATTCTCTGGGTTTCTATCCCGGAGGAAAAAGTTATTTACCTGAATTGAGAATTTGATCATAGCAGCAAGCTATTCAGAAAAATATATATATATATATATATCTTAATGAAAAAGTACTTTTATCATGAAGAGAAAAACGTAGCAAACTTTGTAGAATATATTTATGCCTTTATTCCTCCATAAAGAAATTTAATTATTTTTACACTATGTATAAACTGAGGCAGAAGTTTGAAAGATAAAACAAAAGGCAAAAGTCACTTAGTCTATGGGAAAATAAAGAGTTAAAAATGCAATGGGTTTAGCTTATTGCATTTGTATTTAATTTCATTTCTGTAAAAAAAATAACATGAAAAGGTGAAAGAAGATAATTCAGAGAAATTCACCAGTTATATAATTATGGGACAAAATAAATTAACACACAACAAAAGATTAATGGACTTTGATACATAGAATTTGCCTAAAAAGAATAAAAGACATAGCTATAATTATTTGAAAAGTGACTATCAAAACAGATTAAAAAAAAAAACCTTTTATAGCACACAAACAAATTCAGCTTTTATGCAGCAGAACTGTGAGATCAAGTATGCAGACTACAAAGGTTAATACTTTTGAGATGAAGATTTGGTGCTGATCTAGTTTAACTAAATACTACGGAATGATGAAGAGAATGGTCAGAGTGCTGGCTGTTTCTCAGATTTTACTATATGAACGCAGGACTGTACCCAGCCATTCAAAGGATGTCAATCTCACCATCCCGGAGATGCCTTCCCATCTCAGCCCCCGACCATCCCTCCCCACTTCCTGCCCAGCTAAGCCGGCAGCCCTCTGGAACACCACACACCAAATCCACCTGTCCGCCCACTAGACTTGAAGATTATTGAGAACGAAAAGTGTGTCTTTTTCATATAACCTCCTTCTAGCACAGTGCCTGGCTTATAGGGGGTGAGTGCACAGTAAGTGTTTGTTAAAAAGGAAATGAACCTTCAGTGAGGTCTGAATTGCAGAGGTCTCCTCTCTCTCGCTCTGAAGTAGTCGGCAGTTCGGTCTTTAATGTGACTAGATCTGCTCAATTGTTATTACTCTTGCTGTCTCTATTTCTTATATGCAACCATGCTACTAAAATGCTGAAGCGCTCTGATTTTTAAGACATCTTTGCCTGTTGGTGGCAGCCCACGAACATCTGTCATTGCTGTGATGGGAGACCTCGCTGGCTCTGATCCTCATAAAATGCCACCTTGAGTTCCACTTGAAAAAGTCTGTCTAGCTGCTAGAAGCCCTTTACTGTATGGTTATTTCCTTTGTCTTGTGAAATCTTGGAACGAAAGAGTGAATAGAAAGAGTGAGTGACACGTCCCTTTGACCTCTGGGGCTGCACTGACTTTGTATTGAAAAGGGACATTGGCACAAAGGTATTTTGGCATAGTTAACATTCTGATTTTTACCCCAGACAGCATATTAGATATGTTGATCTCTGTCTATGGAGTACTGGAAATACTATTCAATAGAGCCATGCAGATGATATGTTAATTGAACGGTGCTTTCACTGATGATTTTAAATTGTATTCAACTTTCATTTGGAGTCCTGAGAAATACTCAAAACATTAAAATGTAAAAAGAAAAAATATGGTCATGTCGTCTCCCTCAGCAAAAATGTCAAGGTTTTCCAGAAACATAGCATGTGAATTGGCTTAAGATTTTGATTTGTTGTTAGGAAAGCTTTCAAAACTTTTATAAATTTTATAAATCATGCTCATATGTCTAATGAAAATTATCTTCAATATATGCTGTTGTTGCTCCCGTAAATTTTTTCTATGACAACTGACATTCCCACACTGGAAGAAAAAACTTTTTTTTGAGAAAGCTGTGGTCCTCATCAAGCGCCCATTTATTATATCATCGTCTTTGTGGGTGGAAAAGATTGCTTTCTAGGTTTTTAAGAAAATGGCCGACCCAGCCTCTGACTCCACTTGAGCGAGGGACCACGCTCCCACGAGAATCTGCTTTCCCTCTGACTTACATAGACCTGCATCTCCCACCCCTGAGAGAACGGTCTCCAAAATGTGTAAACTGTACCTTTTGTAAAGAAAACGCCTTTCATAATTGGAACATAGGAACTAATATCTTCATTAGAATCGTACCACGGGGGCTACGTGCTTTTTGTTGGTTTTCTAACAATATTTTATGGTCTTGATAAAAAACAAACAGACAAACAAACAAACAACTAAAAATAAGTGACAAATTTGCCTTGACATCTCTTCCATCAAACCTATTTCTGATGCTGAGGCAGAGTGACTGGCACCGGAGTAAAACACAACCCAGTTTGATGGTGTTGACTGTTGAGCAGAGCAGTTGGTATTTAAACCCACAGAGTTAAGGAAACCTGTCACAGACGAGTTTTTATGGGGAGTTTAAATGCCAAGGCAAAGGTCGGAACGTCACCCACGGAGAGTAACAAGAGCCAAAGGAAATCAATATCAAACTGTTCCAGTATAGATTTATGCGACATGGAAAAGTTGGAAATTTCTCTGGGCAGATGTCAGTGGAGACTTCGCATCCATCTTCCGTGCAGCGATTTTGGTACCTGGCCCCAAATTTTCAGCTGCTACTCTTTTTCGGATCTCTCTATGTTTAAAAGAGCTAGAAGACTGGAGTTCCTTAGCGCTGACCAATGACAGTGATATGCTGTGGGACCCAGGTCCCTCTCTAACCCTCAACCACCTCGCCCACACAGGACTTATCATAGAATCAAATTTATTTATGGTTGTGAAAATTTTAGATATGACAAGATTCTGTGTAGATGTCAGACGTTCTAATGTTTCAAGCAAAGAAAGAAACGAGACTATAAAGAAGTTGGGGGCTAATGAGAGTAAAAAGAGTAATTATCTAATCAATCTTAGATAATTGGAGTTTTCTAAGGGGAAAGATATTTTAATATCCTATCCCGAATTTTTTTTAAGGAGATCTCACTTTTGATGTGTACAAAAGAAAAACTGTCACGTTCTCATGCTCCTCTATGCAATTCAGAGTGACTTGGGGATCAGACCTGGGACCCACAGGAATCTAGGTCACGTTCAGAGAACCATTCACTTGCTTAGTCTAGTCTGACATTCTCCAACTATTTGTGTGTCTATTTAATTTTATATTTAATCAATTTTTCTAAGTAATGTCCCTCCAAAAAATCAAATCGATCTACAATATACCAGAGATAGTAAACAAATGTTCTATTTGTTTTTACTTGTGAATGAGAGAAAGTACATTGGAATAATTTAAAATCCCCTTAAAATATAACGACAAGTAACGGGAAGTAACTGTGGGGACTTTTTCCTCTTCTTGACTAGAGCTTTTTCTGTGTGTTTTCTGAGGGTCGGTTTTCCACTCTCACTAATTCCCCGGGGAAGCGGTCCAGGAAGCGTTCCTTCTCCATCATTGCGTGACTCTGATGATGTGTGGTCATTTGCAGAGCTAGAGGCGGAGGAGTGGTGCAAGCATCTCTGTATGGAGTGTCTGGGGACCAGGCTGAATGACATCAGCCTCGGGGAGCCTGACCTTCTGGCGGCAGGAGTGCAGCGGGAACAGAATGGTAAGTGAGGCCTGCCTCCCCTCGCGTTGCCGTACACTACCTGGTGCTCGGAGAACTTTGAAACGGAGAAGGGTCCCAGAAGCGTTTCACACCGCTCGTTTTCAAGGAAAGCGAACTGATCCATCTGAGCTGTTAAGAGATGTTCCCAAGGTTGCATAGCAACTAGAGAAAATGCTAAGGCACAGCCCAGGTCTCCGGACTTCTTGGTCCGTGACATTGCCATTTTTCTAGATAAATAATAAGTGAACTCATTGTATATGAGTTTTGGAATATAAAACATTCCTGTATTTTCTTTTTTGAGTTTTTATGCTTTAAATTCTGTGTTAACAAACTTGGCTTATCGTGTTATTTATCAATTGATTTTAGGGAATTTGGCTAATACTATGTCCTAGCTTAGACTGCCTAACAAAATACCATAGACTGGGTGGCTCGAAAAACAGGAATTAATTTTTAACAGTTCTGGACTCCGAAAGTCCAAGATTAAGGTGTCCGCAGGGTCGGTGCCCAGAGAGGACCTTCTTTTGGCTTGCCGACAGCCACCTTCTTGCGTGTCTTCACACGACTGAGAGAGAGACAGAGTGAGCAAGCTCTTTGGTCTCTTCTTATAAGGCACTGATCCCATTACGAGGCGTGACCCTCATGACCTCATCTAAATTTGTTCCCAAAGACCCCATCTTCAAATACTACCACTTTGGAGGGTTAGGGCTTCAGCATAGGAATTTGGAGGGGGGACAGGGTGTGAGTGACATGATTCACTCCATAGCAGCTACAAGTAGGAAGGTACAGTGAGCGAAATCTCAGAGCATAAAGAAATTGGCATTTATGTGACACACGTAGTTCATGTCCTTCACTGTTCTCTGTTTTAATGGACATCTCTGGTGTCTCTTGAGAATTTGTGCTGCATATTTGACTAACACCTCTCAATAATGAAATCAGAGCTATGTAATGAGCTCGTTTTTCTCCATTTTTAAAAAGTAATCACCACCAAATGACCTGGTAGTATGAAAATAGAAACTTTTTTCAGTGTTGCTAATTTTTGATGGCCAGTATTAGATGGAAAAGGTTGAAAGATTTTGGCAAAGCTTGACTCTAATTACTCAAAAGACGTTCTGTAATTGTGTGTGGTTTATGAATTAGGCAGCCCAGGTAGAAGTGCACCGTGATGGCACTTGATGACTGTAATCTTGTTATGACTAGTAACGTCTCAAGCATCGCAGTCTCATAGCTCATTACAAAGCATTCTTCTTCTGTTTGTTGATAAACCGAAAAACAGCTTTTCCCCACTAATTGATCCTGAACATATATGGGCACAAAACATTGCCTGCGTTGATACTTTTCAGACTGTTACCAAGGCGTTCCTGTGCCTCTTTTTCTAGCTTCTTTTTTATTTTCCGGTCCCACCCAACCCCACACCACACACACTCTCTCGGGTTTCATCTCTCTGGTTTGTTTTCTGAGAGCTGTGCTAAGCGCAGAAGGTCGTGTTCATGCTGTTTAATGTCTGCTGCTCAGTTTAGAAAAGAAAAAAGAGAAAACCGCTTATTGATAACATCTGTCAAGTAAATACGGAAAACGTAGAGGAAATATGAAGAAAGCAAATAAATTAGGCCTGTGAGTGGAAGCGTTATTGTGTTGGTTTTTGGTGTGAATTGAACGCTTTAAATGTGGGGGGTTGAACATCGTTTCCATCTGAATGGATAATGTACTCCTTTGGCTTATTTTAATTTTTATATCTAATTCGATAATAATGTCAAAGCAATTTGCCTAGAATAGAAAAGAAAATTTTTAACATAATTTGTTTAGGCTAGGACAAACACAGATTAAATGCCCAGCTGCACAAAAAGCACAGGTAAGGGCAGCCACGTAGACTCTTCAGGCCACCATAGAAATACAAACCCTCCCTTCAGACAAGTTATGAACTCTTCATTTCCGTTTTCTAATTTCAGTGTGTAAACGAAATAATACCTACTTGTGCTATCATGATGGTTAAGTGAGATCATTTAAAATAAAGACTAACTCTCTTGCTTATTAGCTCGATTAAAAAAAAAACCACACATTTTTTTTAAGCACAAGTGCAAACAAAGAATTCAAAAATAATTCCTGCATATACGTTAGCGAAGATCTGAATCTCTGACATCCGACGCCGTAAATGCTATTCTTGGGCTTAGTTTATTTAAAAATTCCAACTTCGTATAAAGGGCTATAAGTGCTTCAAAATATATTTTTTGAAATTTATGGGTAATGATGTAGTTACAGAAGGTCGTATTTGGTTTATTTCAATGACGCCCTAAAAGGAAATCGGCGACCTTACTTAAACACACACACGCGCGTGCACACACACACGGATCGCCACAATTTGTGACTTGACAATTTTCTCACTTCCTAATCAACAAACTTCCCCCAGTAATAAGATAATTCCATTCTAGCCCCACCCCGGAATAACTTCCTGTAGTCTGTAAGATCTCACGGCAAAGGCTAGCAGTGCTCCTTAGCCAACTTGAACCCTGTCCCTAGGTCCCCATGACTACTCTGGGGACACACCTGTTCCTTAGACAGTACACCCATTCATTCTACTATGTAAAGGGAAAGTATTTTTTGTTTTCGTTACCTAATTATAGTCTTTTAAAAATAATGGTATCTTTTAAAAATGTCTTTCCGTGACTTTCAATCACCATTCCAGACTCTTCAAAGCATGACGCCTCTTAAAATAACCCAAATCCTTAATTTCCTAATACCTGTTTGAAGTCGTTAATGTGTACAAATTGGAATAAACCCGTTAATGTGTACAAATTGGAATAAACCCTAAATAAACCCTAATACCTATTTGAAGTCGTTAATGTGTACAAATTGGAATAAACCCAAAGCTTCGTCATTGCAGATTCAGGTTTTTTTTTTTCCGTAAGGCATTTTCGTATTAAATTGTATAATATATTCTTCATCAGAAATATTTTTCTACTGTTTTATGAACGATGTGCTACGATGCGGTTTGAAATTTCTCCCTAGAGATGAGGTGCATATGTGTGCAGAATTCATGTAATAATGATTACTGTGGCTTGTGGTGATCTCGTGGTGCCCTATCACTAAGGAAAGACTCACTGCTCAGCCTTGACCAGAGCTGACATTCAGTTTTTTTTGGCATTCAAAATTGCTACTTCCCTACTGTTTTTCTGCCTCTTCAGACAGCTTGATCTTATTCACTCTGAGGCTAGCTAAGAATGAACATTTGTACAAATAATTTTTAAAGGTAGAGTATGTGTTGCTGAGATAAAAGTAGTCATCGATTAAATTCTTTGCTATCATCATCTTTATCTAGTGCTGTCAGCTGCTTTCATATCGACTCAGAATCTCACATGTATAGGGGAAAGTAAGCAAACACAGGAACACACATACACACACACACACACACACACAAACTGAATTTTGGACTTCAGATAGTACTATCAGAAGAAAATGTATATTCAGGAGACTTTTTAAACTTTAAATTCTTACCAACTCCCAGAATTGCCGTATCTTTTTGTAGTATTTAAAATAGCCTCCATTGACCTTAGAAAATATGAATGTATGGTGTTATAATCATAGTTATTTAGAAAGGATTCATAATATGTAGTAGTAATTCTAGAAAACAAATATTATACATTAACAGCAGAAGGTAAGCATCATAACCAAAAAGCAACTCACACGTAGAAAATTCCTGCAGTGTAGTTGGAAGTGGACACAGAGCATATGTCCAGTTTATTGTTGATGCAAGAGATCACCATCTGGAAGGAAATAGAAACTAACCTCAGACTTTGCCATCTGGTTAACAGATCAGATCTGAGGGTTTGTTTTAGTCCAGGACCCAGTGTCTCTGCTTATGAATGGACTCAAATTGGCACGAATTCCTGCTTTTGGCCTAAGAATGTATACAGCCTTTCTTCAGAAACGAAGTATCGTTCCAGTGTTGTCTCGCATTGATTTACCTGGGTTGTCATAGCAGCTGTGCTCCCTACATTCCATTCAGACACCCTCATATGTCTTTCACTCATACGTTATTCATCCATCAAACATTTTTGAGGCTATAATATGCACAAGTCGAGGAAATGTAGAATTATGCCAAATACGGTCATTACTTTTAAGAAGTTCGCAGAGTAGTGAGAGAGATAAACCTACAAACAAGTTACATTATTGTTTGTTTTTTTTTTAAATAATACTGTGTTACTGGTCACACAAACCCCAGTGGCATTGACCCAGAAGCGCATCTTGATGATCCGTGCAGAGGTTGGCCAGGGTTCAGCTGATCTAGGCTGAGTGCTGCAGAGATTGGCTTCGAGCTACAGATGGCATCCCCATCAGTCCACATGTGTCTCTTCCTCTTCACACTAACGGCTTCCCAGGGCATATCCTCAAGACGAAAAAACAACGAGACAAGAGGGCAAACTAGCAACACAACTTAGGTCTCTGCTTGTGTCACGTCCGCTGACATTCCACTGGCCACAGCAAAGCCTGTGGGCAGCCCACAGTCAAGGAAGGGCGCAGAAGTACATTAACCCTGTGAGGCCATGACATGGGTTATGACCCATGGAGAAAAAGCGAAAGGGGAAAAGGATCCGCTCTATCTGAGGTATAATAAAATACAGGCTGAAATATGAACTTGGAAAAGAGGTGTAGGTATGATCAATTCTAGTCAGAACAGCCTAACTTCTCCTTTTTAAAACTTTTTGTTCTTCTAAATAAGCCTTCTCAATCAGGCAAGCCTGAAATTCTTGATGTCCATCGATAGTTAAGGCCAATATTAGCAGGACTTTACCCATGTGGAAAATGACCAGTTAATGACAAGACAATGACAACGGTAGCAATAAACCTCTATCTCTGTTAAGCATCTTTTCCCCCGTTTTCTGAAAAGGATCTGGGGTAAACTATATTCACTCTGACTCATTCTTTATAACCAGTAATAAAAGAGTTTTCCGGGTTTATTTTTTTGTCCATAGGATGACACTGAGCAAAACCAACTTTTCCATGGAAAAAGAACTCACACATACCTATGTCTGAGCTTCTAAAGTACCAACCACGTTCTCTACTATTCCCCAAAGTGAGTTTCCAGGAAATACTGCTGCTGCTAGTGTTATAATTACGATACCGCTCGTACCGCACGCTCTCAGACACGAACCAGCAGAGCGGATTCCGTACCGCGTAACACTGTTGTCAGCTGGGTTGTGTTGCTTCCTCCACCCCCACCCCCCAGAAAAAGGATACATTGAAGCCCTAACCCTTGGTGCCTCCGAATGCAACCTTACTGGGAATAAGATCCTTATGGAGACAACCAAGTTTAAAGGAGGTCATTAGAATGAGCGCTCATCCAACATGACACTCAGTATGTCCTTACGAAGAGGGGAAATTTGGACACAGAGACAGCCATGCGCAGGGGGAAGATGACGTGAAGATGCGCAGAGAGAAGATGGCCGTGTGACTGAGGCGTCTACAGGCCGAGGACTGCTGGCAAACACCAGAAGCCGGGAGAGACCAAGAAGATCCTCTCCGAGCTTTCTAAGGGAGCATGGCCCTGCCGACACCTGGATGATGCGTTTCTGTCGTTTTACGCCACCCGGTTTTTGGTACTTGGTTTCAGCAGCCCTGGGAAACTAATACCATCTGTATACAATAGTCCGAATGTACATTATCAGAGTAAAGGTGTCGAGAAGTCCTATAGTCATGACCCTGTTTAACTCTGTATAATGCAGCATTGCCCAAACTGCCCTTACCTATTTCTTTTTACACATAAAACCTAGGCACAGCCTGTGGAACTCACGTTCCATGAAGCACACGTTTGAAAATGCCAGAATAACCAATGGAGGTGATTATGTACAGGGAACGCTGGAAGGTGACGGCGATGGCAGCAGGAATACGATGGCGTTTGTGGATGCCACACAGAGCCTTGAACGAGCTCTAGCTATCTGCCTAGGCTTGCGTGGCAGTGTGTTCATTTGATCATTTAATCAATATAGACACTGCATGCAATTAATAAATCAGGTTAAAACTACTACTTTCCCATTCGGTCTTCAATACGCAACCCAATAGAATAAAGGTCAACGCTATATATATTCGTGCCTCTCTTTGCAATAGGTGCTTCGGGGAAAGCACAGACGTGTCATAGTGCTTCTCTTATTGCCACACCCAAATAACCCGCTTGTCTGACTCTACCATGTCATCACAAAGTGAGAGGCGTACCGGAATAAATATCTTGAAACACCAAAGGACCCATCCATTTCCCATGCCCGGGAAACATCCTGTACACAAACACAGAACGAAGATGCAAATTTCAAAAGCATCTGTGGTTATGTAAAAGAAGCAGCTTTTCGGGGAGAATGCTGAATCCAGAATGACTGCCATCTCCCAGGTGCGAGCAAGACAAAAAGAGAGGCTTTGCAAATAAGAATGTCATGGAGAGTGAGAAATAAATGCCTTACCCTCCCCGTTCCATGGGAGGTCGGTGGACAGAGACACGTGCCTATACCTCCTAATGTAAGTAGGAGTTTACTTCTAGAGCAAAGACTAGGATTTGATTCTCCATATTGGGTTTGAGGGGAGCGTAGGAAGACCAGTGGAGAGACGTCAGTAGGACCCGGTGAGGCGTGAGAAGTTAAGGTAGCTTCAGCTGTCTCAGATCTGAGTGTGGCATTGGGACACAGCTGTGCCCAAGCCTTCTGGAAGCCCAGACTGGATCCCGGATCCTACCTGGGAGCAGAAATTGCCATATCCCAGGAAAGCAGGTACCTTCACAGGGAAACGAGTACCTACAGACCAGATAACAGGTCCCCGTGGCCAACTTTCAATTCATCCTAGGGGAAAAGGGGAGGAAGCTCAGTGATTGACCTTTGATCAGCAACTGGGTTACATGAATGGTTGTATGAGAGAAGATGAACACAGACACACACACACACAGAGAAAAGAAACCCTTAATTGAATGCAATATATAATAATAAGATTTCACTTTTTGATACACCCAAGTTTTGATGAAACATTTTTTTCCATGCCAGAGTAAATCAAACTATAGTGTAGAGCATGCAAGTCAAACATGTAGCCTGATAAACAAAAGTTGCCAAATTTATTATATCATCAAGCTTTCCTCTACTTCTTATAAGCTATGGGGCTATGGACAAGTTACTGAAATTCTCTAAATCTCAGCTTTCTACCTTGAGGATGATAATGATAGTGCATGTCTCATAGGAAGGACTATGGTGAGGACTAAAGGAAATACAGCGTGGAAAGCAAGCAGCACAACGCCTGACAGGAAAGTCAGCATTTTCCGTGGCCGTCCGTGAATGTCTCCTTCACATTCACGCGAGGCGCATGTGAAATGAGGAAATTCTGGGCCCTCGTCCTTATCTGCAAAGTAAACATCTCCAGGATGTGGGGCCAGACATCAATATTTTAACAACCCCAATGACCCTGATGTGCACACAAGTGTGAAAGCTCGGAGTGATAAACTGTCAACTATAATTAGCGTCAAAAAAAAAATCTACCAGCGATTTTAGGAATTTGTTCATTTCTTGCAAATCCTCAAAATTATTGCCATAAATTTAATCTCATGTCAATGTATTGTCTTCTTAATACCTGTTTACATTATAGTGATTTTTCCTTTTTTACTGCATATAAGTTATTTGTGGCTTTTTTCCCCTTCTTCAGCGTCATCAGATTTTACCTATTATGAGACTTCGGTATGATTCAAACTGTATCAATGTCTGTCCTTATTCCCCGTTTCTAATCACTCAGTTGCTCCACGGTTTTGTTTAATTGCAGGTTCTTTTTCAAACGCTTGAGATGGATGTTTATCATTTTCAGCCTTTCACTTTTCTAATATATTCTATAAATCTATATTTTCCCCACAGCTCAGATTATAATATAACAAATGTTAAAATTGTAGGGGAACTTTTAATTTCCATAGACCGTAAGGAAAAATAATCAAAATATTATCTCTGATCATAGCCTTTCTAAATAAAATCTAATATGTAATTTAAATCTCTGAAGTTCACTTGATAAAAATATTTAAAAGATAACAAAGGAAATGATTAAGAATCATAAAATAAAACAAGGCAGTCCACAATAAACATTAACATTTTGATAATAAATTAATAATAAATTTGAATAAAGAAATTATTTTTTTAAAACAGCTTTGCTCAGACTGGATTCAAAATAATCTGATTTTATTTAAAGATTCAAATTAGCCAACTGACTCAAGAAAAAAATAGAAAATCTAAAGAACTCAGTATCCATTGAAAAAAAATAAAAATTATTATACAATCTCCCATACACTAACTCCAGTCCCATATATTGCACTGTTGAATTCTATTCATTTAAAGAAGAAATAATACCAATTTTATGCAAACTTTCAGAAAACAGGAGGAGGGATTAATCCACAACTCATTATATGAGGTCATTATAACCCACATACTAAAACCAAAGTCAATACAAGAAAAGAAATTGCAGGCAAATTTAGGGATGTTGCCGGCTGGAAAGTGTGAAGTGTGTATGTTGCGTACAATGATCTATATACTATTCACACACATATATATTAGCAATCAACAAACAAACGTAAAATGAAATATGAAAATATCATTTATAATACCATTAAAAAAAATCACATACTCAGAGATAAAATCGGCAAAGTATATAACCAGACCTCTACCCCGAATTAAAAAAAGATCTAAATAAATGGAGTGATACACCATGATCGCGATTACAGTATTCAATATCATGAAGAAACTGACTCAGATACCGAGGGTCTGCCGGACGACCTCTCATCCTTTTGTTTTTTTATTTGTACTCGCTAGATGGCGTTTCGCATCAGGACACAAACCCCGTCTCCGATCCTCTGCTTCCTGTTGCACCTACATGCTCCATATACCTCCACCTGCTGGGCTCAGGCTAACAGCTGTGCTTGGATGAGCTTCTGCCCTAACCTAGGCTTGCAGAAAACCTCACTGGCTGAGAATGGACAGTCTCTGTCCTCGGTGCTGGAGGCCCGTTCAGTCTCCCACACAGACCCCGGGGGCTCGCGGTTCCTTCTCCCGGACCGCTTCTCTTGAGTGTAGCCACCCGTTCTCGCCAGATCTTGTCCAATTCAATTTAACCAAACCTTGTTTTGTCATCGTCTAGAGACTGGGCTTACAGGAGGGACTGGAATCCCGTGTCCCCGGCCTTTTGAACACAGTCTCTACCTTGGGACCTCTTAATCCAGCCTAGCGTAAAAATGCCCT
Organism: Pteropus medius; assembly: GCF_902729225.1. NCBI lineage: Eukaryota > Metazoa > Chordata > Mammalia > Chiroptera > Pteropodidae > Pteropus > Pteropus medius. Next base: position 5,391,312 of record NW_024340849.1, on the reverse strand, counting down.
TGTAAATGTAACTACGGATCTAGTAGTAGTATCTTTGCTGGACATAACAGTTAGTTGAATAAATAGTCCACCTTGTTATTGCTTTAGGTCATTTAAAATAAAATTATATTTTCTTATATATCGACCATTATACGAACATAAATTTTACCAAAATACAATTTCATGGGCAATGTGTTTAAGATTTTTTTTTCAGTCTAGAATTCTATAGTTTATGTGTGTGAATACACTTTAATCTAATATGTTTTTTGCATAACTTTTTCAAACATTTACTCCTTCACACGTTCCACAGTCTTCACAGCCCTTCACATTAGTAGAATCTTTATTCGTGTTTCAGGACACGTGTTTAGACAACTAGTTTCTTTTTTGATTCTCTCGGGAACTTGGAAATGTGCTGTTTAGTGCCGCTTAATAATCTTTTTTGTCGCTGTCGTTATCGATCGATCACCTTAAAAGAAAACAGTTGGCATAGGCATATCTTGATCAATTATAAAGTGTCTTTTATGTACCTCCTTTCTCTCTGCCTCTCCTCTTTCTTTTGTTGCAACTGGCATGAGATCACTTTCTTGCCTAATCAGTCATGAGTCGATTGAGATGGATTAATTTGTTATATTGTGTAAATGAATTGGGGGTTAATTCATTTGGGCGGACATAAGAGAACAGTGTCGAGTAACACGCGCTGGTTTATTCTGCTGAAGCATTCTTCGTGGCTTCCCCAACGCTGCTACTGCCTGGCAATACTCTAAGATGTTTCACAAATCAGCAGTTCTCAAAGTGCGGTCCCCAGAGCAGCAGCAACAGCATCCCTGGGAGCATGTAGAAACGTACATTATCCAGCCCCAGCCTGTACCAGAAACGATAAAGGTGGAGGATGCCCAGCCATCTGTGTTTGAAGAGGCCCTTAGGTAATGTGCATGCGCTCGAAGGCCTGAGAACCAGTACTTGAGCAGTAAAAACGAAATGCACGTTTTAAATAAGAAAGTGGCACGATTGAGAGTGGTTTAAAACATCTGCCTGATAAAACTATTTCACAAAGGTAAACATATATGAAAGTCGTCTTAGTGGAGCAAATTTTAACGATGCCACATTGATATGCTTTTTCCAGTGGAAACCGTATTGCATTTTAGCAAAACAGCATGTTTTACATTACTAGGGGCATGAAATAAGTCATTCATAGCAAATGCAGAAACCTTTCTTCCATTCCGGTGGAAGTCTAAGAAGTGTACCTAACTGGATAACTTGATGTGCCACCTTCTCGATGTGCCTACTTTTCTGCTGGGTCACATTAGTCTAGTTTTTAATTGAATCTCAAATCCTTGGAAATTAGCCATTAGGGGAAGATGGACTTGAATATTTAAAACTTGGAATAAAATTTCTTAGGATAATTTCTTTCATCAGATGCAAGATATAGTATTAAAAGGTAGATTGGAACGTTCTAAACCATAATAAGAAGGGTTCGACTTGAGTTGCTAGATAACAGAGAGTATGAAGACTGGAAAATTAAAAGTCAGGCAAGAGGGAGGGTCACCATAGGTCCATTTCACAGGCTTTATGTCACCTGGAGCTGGCCATGGGAGGACTCCTTCAGACCAGGTTATCCCAACACTTTGTATTTGTTTATAAATGTGCCTCAGTGATTTTTATATTAGAGCTCTGTGTCATGTGTATCAAACTAAACTCACTCATTCATTATTTTCCAGCTTTCTCCAACGTCCACTGTGACAATTGCTCTCTTTTTTTCTTTGTTATTACTAAGTGTTACCTGCTAACATTAGAGCACACAGACATCTCTGTGAAAATATAATGGTTCTTCTGAGTCCTCTGAAATACTCTGTAGGTTATATGTAATGTTTCATGTACCATCTATCTGAAAGACACTCAACGTCAGGATTAGTTTTTACATGTTCAGTTTTGGTTTTCTCTTCTTTTCTCAGATAGCAAACTATGGGTGTGAATATCGAGGGTCAGGGCAGCCTTAAGCAACAGTAAAATTGGTTAATGGTATTCATGTACTTCGATATTTCGGAGGAAGTATTGTTACTTCTTGCATGTTGGCAGTGATTCTTTGGCCGCTGTCTTTAGACTCTGAAATTGATGGAAAGGAAAGAGTGTAGAGGAACGTTTTACTTTCCATTTATAACTACAATATTTTCCATACGCACAGCAGATGCCACCGACATATGATTAGTTCCAAATGTGAAAGCCAAACTTCATCAAAACGGTCTTGACCGAAAAAAAAAGAAGAGTGCCATTCAAGCATTATCTGTCTTCCTGACGCGCTTTGTTGGGTCCAAGTCTCATTTATCCTCTTATATGCGTTCATGGCCCTTTGATTTATTACTTGTAACCCCATTGGAGTAGGAAAGGGGGTGGGCATGTAAGTGATGTATTTAATGCTAAATGTTGATATCTTACTTGGTTGCATAGAATTTATGGAATATATATGTATACATGCTTCTTCATTTTTCAGCTATAAAATTTATCTAATTATGTTTTTTCTTTGGGAAACGAATGTGAAATCCACACACATATTAGTATCATGGGTCAATAATCTAGTAGAAAATTGAATAATTAGATTATTTCGGTCAATAATACCTACACACTTGAATATAAATATTGTCCATATGGTTACTAACTTTCAAGCTGTTGTGCTTAAATTAAATGTAACTGATTTGGAATCTGATTTTTTTTCTGGCATCAACAAATCTTATTCTGAAAAATACCTGCCACAGAAAAGATTCTATTATACAGACAATGCCAGCTCAGTACTAGCAAACAATCGGTGTTTAAAATCGAGGCATTCCGATGGAGGAGAGCACATTCCTAAACATCTCCATCCTTACCCAACTGCAGCTGTACCATTATGCCTCTCAAAATAATTAATTCAACAGCACCGCCTTTAAAGCACTATTCACAATTAAATTCAAACTCACAAAGATATATCTGCCAGTAATTCTTAAACTTTTTGTTATCATGACTCATTATTTTTATAATTCCTCATTTCTTACAGCCCATAATCATCATGGCATGTATTTATCTCATTCATACAGTTAACCAATATTTATTGATCACTTATTTTAAACCAAGACTATGGTCCTAGGAACTAAGGATATTTTATAGCATACTTCATAGATCATCCCAAGGTTTTAATTCTTGGAACGTATGAACTAAGCTTATTTTTCAAAATCAAGTGCATGTAATGCATTTAAATGAGCATCAAGGGCTGCAGAAATTTGTGCTAGCCTTTGAGATACACAAAAAGTTATAAAGCAAGGTTTAGAATTACTACCTAATAATCAGATTTTCAACTGTAAAATACCCTGCAATGAAAGCAGCTATGCATTCTTATTTTACTTACCAAAACAGTGGCCAAAGTCCTTCAGAAGGACTTCTGCAGGTGACCAATACTTTCAATTCTCATATTCTGTGTCAGACCATGAATACAATGTTTTGAGAGTCTGTCTGGGTGTGCCTTAAATACTTCCTGTCACAAAGGTGACAATGAGTAAATTCTTGCTTAATTAAATAAGACACTCCTCACAGGAATGTATATATGATATCCACTTACAATGTGTGAAGATGCAGACAGCATCATTTGGGCTGAAACCCACTTAGCTTTTTACCCTTACCATTTCCATAATACAATTTAACTATTTAATCCCCACCATAGAGAATGCGTGCAACAAAAAGGTGTCAAATAAGTGGATTAGTTCATGATTAAAAATACTTTAACACCCTTTTCATACAAAATTTTTAAAAAGTGGTGTTTTGCAGTGTATTTGAGTATCACCGAGAGACATGGTAGCACTTTCTGAAGGCCGTAGGTAGGTGTACCAGTGAATATCGTTCTCATAAAGAGTCACACCTCTTTTCACTTATTTTTCTGCATTCTTGGTTTCTTTGCAGAGCGATTCAATGTGTATCTGATGCCTACGCCAAATCTGGACATTTATGGTGAATGCACCATGCAGATCACTCATGAGAACATCTATCTCTGGGATATCCACAATGCCAAGGTCAAACTGGTGATGTGGCCTCTCAGCTCTCTGAGGCGATACGGGCGGGACTCGACGTGGTTCACCTTTGAGTCGGGAAGGTAAGCTCTAAGTGCAGCAGCCAGGTGTAGGAGGCGTGTGACACATGTCTCCTGAAGAGGGGGCGCTGTCCACCAGCACCCAGGGTGACCGTTGCTCTCAGAAAGGGTGGAATTCGCCACCCTTAACTTCTCCAAGTCCTCGATAATCAAATTAAATCATGTTTATTCTATGACAGGTTCATCACTTCATTCAGCATAATGTTAGACTCTTAGGGTGGCATCAAACTAGTTTTTTAATTATTAATAATTATTTAACTATTTCAATACTATATTTTTGTTGTGTCCTACTATAGTTTTGGTATAATAGGTTTCCCATAAAATTTGGCATATCCATGCTGTCGTTATTTTTGTGAGCTTTTTTTATAAAAAACTTTGAAAGAAGTTTTCTATAAATTTGCTGAAATATTACTTATTCAATTTGAAATAAGTTAAGGCAATATTCAGCTATCCATGTGTTTACGTTAATAATATTGCGTCTAAATATTAATTCGGAATGGCTGAAGAAATGTTGGCAAATCCATAATTTATTAAATGTGTAACTCAGATTTTAAATTTGGAGTGTCAAGGTAAATATGTTGCTTTCTTGATCACCGTCAGAATCCATCAATGTCTGAAATGAATGCTTGCCTCACAATCATTATTTACAAAAACGGTTTAGACGTGAGCTTCAACCAACTAGGTCCGTGTTGTCTTTCTCTGACCCCTTTGATATGGTTGTTACACACCCAAGACAAGACCTGGGTTTGGGGATTCTCTATGAGAGATGTTTAATGTGTCAGTCTTGACACTGGAGATGTGATTGATCACATTCTGAAAATGAGATTGTGGCGTCGTAAGGTAATTACAGTGAAGTTTTGTTGCACTTGAGATAGCAATGTTAATTTCAGAACTTTCTTCTTCCAAAAGTGTTAAATATTAAGTCAAAATCAGATTCTAATAATACTCATCTAGGGCAGGCTAGATGTCTTAAAATTTTAAGAAGGAAAAAGAAAAACCTGAGCTAAAGTAATTTTGAGTCGGGAGCCCTTTTCTAATGAGGTAATATTAAAGTCTCTACCACATTGATTTTGCTAAAAGCTTCCAATCCTATGTTTGCTTAGTGACTATGAAGTTCACTCAACTGTTTCTTTCTGTCTGCCTAGATAGTGACAGTGTAATAGTAATCACATTCTAGATAGCTATTAGGAAATAAAAATTCCCATAAGGAAATGAATACTATTAGACTAGTACACTATTTTACAAATTATATGGTTAGGAAAAAGGGATTATAACTTAGGGATTCACTGACCTAAAATTTATGATACATTATTTCACCGGCCTTAAAAGTTAGCGTATGTGTATGTAAAAAGGGTTAGTTTCTTTTTCATCATTTAGCAACGCTACCTCCAGGCTCCCCTTGCCTGGATCTTTCCCCTCCTCGGGTTCTCCTATTTCTTTATTTTTATCTAGAGCAATTTAACTATCTTGTCTGTTCCCTCATTTCAGTAGCTGTCTCCGGATTTTAAGAAACAAGGCGTCATTTTTTCTTTCCTAGTGGTTATGTGGGATTTTCACTCCATTTATACCTGTCCACATTAGTTTTTATCAATTTCTCATTCCTTCCAAGTTTATAAGGGGACTATACTGGCTCTCCACAGCTTTTTTAATTGATAATCTCAACCAAACTTATTTGATGTGCAGTTTGGCTTATCTGACATTCAATATTAATTGGTCTTCTACGATCTTGATGATTTTTAACCATTTCGAGATACATGAAAAAATATAAATATATGAGAATAAATAAGGTCCTTAATCCTCAAGTTTTTTCCGCTTTGTTTGGGTTTGATTTTAATTTGGTTTTGTTGGTTTAGAAGGTAATTTTTCTTTGTTTTTTGTTTGTTTTCCAGATAAATTTTTTAAAAATCAGATGTCTTAATATCTAGAAATTATTTAGACACCCACACTCCTGTGTCCTGGAAATCAGAGAGAGCTAGATTTAGATCCCAGAGGTGTCTCTTATTAATAATTTAGCTTGTGCCATTTAACTCCTCTGGCCTTCAGTTTCCTCCTTGACATCAGGAGAATTATAATCTCTACGTCCTAATGTGCATGAAGAGGTTGAGTGAGTTAGTGACTGTAAAAAAGCATACATCACCATATCGTCACATAACAGGCATTTAAGAATCATGATTACGTACTCCTTATCATATAATATGCCTTTTTCTAGTTTCCGAATGAAGCTTCTGCTTAGGTCTGAAGAACTCTCTTCCTAAGGAATTCTGCTAAGATGTATTCTTAGCCAAAAACACTGGAAATGTGGAAAGAGAGAAACTAAGCAAAAAACTTGGGAGAAGCTTGGGAGATCTTTATAAATTCAGTCTCTAGAAACAGAAGTCGGTGTTACCTGTCGTGAGTCAGAAATTTGAGGCGAGGCCAAAATGAGATTGGTACAACAAGACTTTGGAGCACAAGCAAGCGGAAAAAATCTGAGTGGCTGTCTTTATAATAACTGGTGTTTGAAGCAAAATTTACGAGTTAGTAGGTGCCTGCTTCATTGAAGAATCAGCAGATGTACAAGAACTCTCTAATTTACCATGTGTAATTATTTGGAATATGTTTACATTCCAATGTTATTGCCCATGGGGAAATCAGAGTGTAGAACAATGAAAATCAAACTTCTTTACCCTGTATATGGGGAGTTATTCCTGGACTCTCAATTCTGTTCCATTGGTCTGTGTGTCTGTGTTTCTGCCAATACCATGCTGTTTTTATTGCTGTTGCTTTGTAGTATAATTTGAAGTCAGATAGGGTGATACTTCCAACTTTGTTCTTTTTTCTCAGGATTGCTTTGGCTATTCGGGGGTTTTTGTGCGTCCATACGAATCTGATGATTTTTTTGCTCTTTTAAAAAATGCCAACGGGATTTCGATGGGGATTGCATTAAATCTGTATATTGCTTTGAGTAATAAGGCCATTTTAACTATGTTGATTCTTCCAATCCATGAACAAAGAATGTCTTTCCATTTTTTTGTGTCTTCCTCAATTTCTTTTAATAATGTCTTATAGATTTCAGCGTATATGTCCTTTACATGCTTCATTAGGTTTATTCCTAGGTATTTTATTCTTTTCGTTCAATAGCAAAAGGAATTTCTTTTCATTTCTTTTTCCAAAAATATATTGTTAATGTATAGGAATGCTATGGATTTTTGTACATTGATTTCGTATCCTGAAACTTTACTATATTTGTTTATTGTTTATAATAGTTTTTTCATGGAGTCTTTAGGGTTTTCTATACAGAGAATTATGTCATCTGCAAAAAGTGACAATTAGACTTCTTTATTCCTTATTCGGAAGGCTTTTATTTCTTTCTCTTGTCTGATTTTTCTAGCCATGATTTCCAATACTATATTGAATAATAGTGGTGATAGTGGACAGCCTTGTCTTGTTCCTGATCTCAGAGGGAAGATTTTTAGTTTTTCACCATTAAGTATGATGTTAGCTGAGGGTCTGTCGTATGTGACCTTTATTATATTAAGGTGCTTTCCTTCTATGCTCATTTTATTAAGTGTTTTAATCATAAATGGATGCTGTATATATGGGCAAATAATTTTCAACAAAGGAGCAAAAAACATACGATGGAGAATGGAAAGCCTCTTTAATAAATGGTGCTGTGAAAATTGGAAAGCCACATGTAAAAGAGTGAAATTAGACTGCTATCTATTACCATACACCAAAATTAACACAAAATGGATCAAAGACCTGAATATAAGACCTAAAACAATAAATTACATAGAAGAAAACATAGGTACTAAATTCATGGACCTTGGATTTAGAGAGGATTTTATGAATTTGACTTCAAAGGCAAGGGAAGGAAAAGCAAAAATGGGACTATGTCAAACTAAAAAGCTTTGCACAGCAAGAGACCATCAACGAGGCAAAGAGGCAACCATTCAAATGGGAGATATTTGCAAATAATGCCTCCAATAAGGGACTAATATCCAAAAAATACAAAGAATTCATACAACTCAACAATAAAAAAACAAACAATCCAATTAAAAAAAATGGGCAGAGGACTTAAACAGACACTTCTCCCAAGAACATGTGCAAATGGTCAGCAGACATATGAAAAGATACTCAAGTTCACTAGCTTTTAAGGAATAAAAATCAAAACCACAGTGAGATACCACGCCTCACCTGTTAGAATGGGTATCATCAACAGGACAAGTAATAACAAGTATTGGAGAGGTTGCGGGGGGAAAGGAACCCTCGCACACTGCTGGTGGGGATGTAAATTGGTACAACCACTATGGAAAACAGTATGGAGGTTCCTCAAAAAAAACTAAGAATAGAATACATATGACCCAGCAATCTCTTTTCTGGGTACTTACCTAAAAAACTTGAGAACACTTATCTACAAAGAGATACACACCCTGATGTTCACAGCAACATTATTCACAGTGGCCAGGACATGGAAGCAACTGAAGTGTCCTACGATAGATGCTTAGATACAGAAGACGTGATAGATAGATACAACAGAATATTACTCGACCATAAGAAAAGATGAAATACTGTCATTTGCAACAACATGGATGGATCTATTGCTAAGCGAAATAAGTCAGACAGAAAAGCTGAGACCATACGATTTCACTCATATGTGGACTATAAAACTGAGAGCAACAAACAGAAATGACTAATAGAGACTCATGGACAGGGACAGCAGATTAGTGGTTACCAGAGGAAACAGGGGAGAGGAGAGGTAGATAAGGATTAAAGGGGTCAAATACATGGTGATGGAAGGAAATTTAACTTTGGGTAGTGAACACACAATGCAATATACATATAGTATTGAATTATACACTTGAAACCTATAGATTTTAGTAACCAATGTCACCCCAATAATTTTAATTAAATAAAAATAAAAAATAAAATAAAAATTAGAAACTTAAAAAAACACTTCTTTACCCTTAAAATATTAAGGGAAAAATCTAAAGGAATCGTAAAAACTACTAGAACTTAGAAATTAATTTAGCAAGGTTTCAGCCTATAAGGTCGATGTATAAACATCAATTTTATTTTGTATATAATCTATGAATAATCTGAAGGAAAGCAATTTTAAATACCTCTTAACAAAAATAAGAAATCGTTGGAAGATGATTCAGTTTAAATGAGGTCATGAGGATAGGACACTCATGACGAGATTAGTGCCCTAATAAGAATAAACACCAGAGTAAATCCATCATTTGGATGTTTGACAATGGACGATTGTTACTTTTATAAGAAAGCACTTCCTCCGGAAGGAAGCGGGCGAAGGGAGGGGAGCGAGCCCTGAGCAGTCTGTGGACAAGGCTTTCATTCGGGGTAGGTTCAGAAATCTGTTTTCATAACCTGGGCAGGTTTTGCACTTTTCAATTTTTTCTTTGTAAATTTCCATTTTTTCTTAGTATTGAGATTTTTTAATACCTTGTATTGTCAGATTAAAAAGTTAGCAAAAACTTCCAAGGGAGAAGTTGAAAAGAAAAGCTTAAAATCATTCATGTCTCCATCTTGAGATAACTGCTTTTAATATTTTGGAGTACTTCTTTTCATATATTTTAAAAATCGATATGGAGATATTTATCCTATATTTTCACTTAATATTATTTGAAAAAAAGTAATCTCTGAGTCCTTTGAAATCAAAATTCTGATGGCTGTATGGTATTCTGAACATACGGCTATGCCATCATTAATTTAACATTAAGATGTTTCCAGAAAGAACTATTATAAATAAAAGCACACCGACCCTCTGTGAAAACATGTGGAAATCTCTGATTATTTTCTTAGCAGAGCCTTTTTAAAGAACAATTACTGGGTCAAAGGATACACACATTTTCAAGATTCTTCACAGTACAGTAAATTGCTTTCAAAGAAACGAATATAAATTCACACACCTTCTAATGGTGCAAAGAGAGTGCTCCTTGTGACCCCATAACCACAAGGATTAAAACGATGATTTAAGATGTTTCTATTTCGAGGGAGCACTTTAATATCTCATTATGTTTTTTTCTCTTTTGTTTGTTTCTCTTTTTCTTATGATTGAAGGTTTGTCCCTATGTATACTGTTCACTCGCATTTTTTCCTTCTCTAAATTTTGGGTGTTCTTTGTTCTTTAACAATTGTGATATTGACCATTATTTTGTGCATCTATTTTAAAACTGCAGACAATTTCACTCTTGTTAAAGGTAGCCAGGGGCAGAAGGTTTTGTCCATGCTTGACCCAGAGAAACGAAAGAAAGTTCTTTGCACAGGTATATCATTTGGTAGGAAATGTTAGCCATTTATTTATATCGCTGCATGTACTGGAAAGTAATAAAATGAGGTATGTCAAACTACTTTTCCCACTGATAGGCTTTTTTTCAATTGTATTGTTAAATTTTACTGCTCCACTGAAACATAAAAGTGAACATTAGGACTGGGCCTAGATCATTCTGGAGGAACACACCGCATACATCCTCACGATTATAATCACACGTCATAAGCATCAGGGAGCAGAAGCCACGAGCGAGGACAGAAAGAAAGCAAGGACCAGGAAGCTTGCAGTGACGGTCATCCTCAGAGGGACAGGGCCTTTGGGACAGGAATTTGTAGTCCATGCCAGCTTAGGGAGATGGCCCTTTTACTGGAACGATGGTAGGTTTGCATTTTAAGAATAGAAAACGACCAATTTGCCATGCAGTCTTATATTCTCAATAAAATCAAAAAACGTACCCACATCTGCAGTGGAAGTCATAGGATTTATGATTATGTACAATTTTATCCTGCAAAAGTCAAAAGGACATTTTTAGCTGCTGATGTAACATTTTCACTTCATATAATCTCATAAATATTGTAGGCAAAAATCAAGATGAGTACAAATGCCTGCGTAACTGAATTCAAGGGAGCCCAGAATCCTTTTTTATAATATTATTGTTCAACATATAACCTTCTCATCTAGCACAATGCTTAATATAACAAAACTGGTGCTTAAAATATACATCTTACTAGCTTTGATGACATTGTCTATTTAGAAGCCTGGGGAAAATCAGATTATAGATTTTAACAACTGGAAGCGTAAAACAAAACTTAAATATTGCACTACATTTCCTATGGGAAGCAGTGCATGGAAGCAGTCATATATTCTATAATTAAGGATTCTGTCACGTCCTATGTAGGCTTAATTTGTCCCTAAACCTTTTTTGTTCATGACTGCAGAGAGAAATCCTTCCTTCTCTAATGTGTGAGTTTTAATTAGTTAAAATGAAAGGTAAGACGGAGAGTTCTTAAATGTGATATCAAAGCATGATACAAAAAGGAAAACGAAATGATAAATTGGACTGGATCAAAACTGAACACCTGGCTCTTCAAAAGACAATTTTAAGGGAATGAAGAGACAAGAGACAGATCTAGAGAATGCATTTGGAAGTCACATATTTGACAAAACACTTGTATCGAAAATGTATAAAGAACTTCAAAACTCAGCAGTAAGAAAAAATACAACCCAGTTTTAAACATAGGCAAAAGATTTGAGCAGACACCTCGCCAAAGATGTCGTTGGCCAGTCACCCCACTAAAAGGTGCCAAACCTAATTAGTCATTGGGGAAATGCAAATTAAAACCACAATGAATATAACTATATGCCAATTATATTGGTTAAACTTAAAAAGAAAAATCTGGCGGTAACGAGTTTTATACAGCAAATGGAACTCTCGTATAATTTTCATGGGAATTTGAAGTGTGGTAGCCATTTTGGAAGGCAATTTTGACATTTTTAAAATAAACTTAAACATACACGTAACATGTGACCTAGCAATCTTGCTCCTATGTATTTCCTCAAGAAAAATAAAAGTATATGTTCATTAAAAAACGTATACATGAATATTTATAGCCATTTCATCATTGTTGAGAAAAACTGGACAAACCAAATGTCTTTCATTGAATGGATCAACAAGGTGTGGCCGATCCATAAATAGATTGCTATTCAGCAGTAAAAAAGAGCAAATGACTGATTCATACAACAAGATGGATGAACCACAAATGCATCATTCTAAGTGAGAGAAACCAGATCCCAAAGACAACTTACTCTATGATTCCATCAATGTTAAATTCTGGAAAAAGCAAAACTATAGGGACAGGAAATAGACCAATGATTGCCGAGGGGCAGGGCGTGGAGAGTAAGGGACAACAAAGCCAGGACATGTAAAGGAAATTGGGAAGATAATAGGACTCTTTTTTTTTATCTTGATTATGGTGGTGGATATGAAATTCTACACATTTGTCAAAACCCAGAGAACTGTATTGCACAAAGAGTGAATGTTGCTATATGTAAAATTTTAAACTTAAAAATAAAATTTAAAAAAAAAGACTTTTACATATAAGGTCAATTGATTTTTGACAAGGACGCCAAGACCATTCAGTGGGGAAAGGACAGTCTTGTCAACAAACAGTGCTGGGAAGATGGGACATCCACATGCAAAAGGATGAAGTTGGCCCCTTCCCTATCACCGTATGTAAAAATGAACTCAAAATAGATTACAGACCTAAACGTAACGCTTAGAACTACAAAACCATAAGAGGAAAACTAGGTAAGATCTTCACGACTTTGGATCTGGCAATGATTTTTTGAAAATAACAAAGGCATAGACAACAAAAGAAAAAAATAGGCAAATTGGACTTAATGAAAACTTTAATAATTTAGGTATCAAATGGCAGTATCAAAAGAGTAAAAAGGCAAATGACAGAATGGGAAAAATATTTACATATTGTATATGTGGTGAGGGATTAATATCCAGAATATAGAGAGAATTTCTAAAACTCAACAGCAACACAAACAAACAATCCAAATAAAAAATGAGCCAAGGACTTGAATAGACATTTCTCCAAAAAGAAGATACAAATGGCCAATAAATATATGGAAGGATGCTCAACATCAATAATCTTTAAGGAAATGCAAATCCAAACCACACTAAGATACCACCTCACACCAATCAGGATGACTAATATCAAAATGAAACAAACAAACAAAAAAAACAAACAGAAAATAAGTGTTGGTGAGGATGTGAAGAAATTGAAATCCTTGTGTACTGTTGGTGGGAATGTAAAGGGTAGAGCCTCTGCGGAAAACAGTATAGTTATTTCTCAAAAAATAAAATAAAATAAAAATAGGATTACCATCTGATCCAATTCTGGGAATACACCCAAAAGAATTGAAAGTAAAGTCTCAAAGAGCTATTTGTTACACTCATGTTCATAGCGTCATTATTCTCAATAACTAAAACGTGAAAGCAACCCAAGAGTTCATCAAAGGATGAATGGATTAAAAAAAATGTGATCTATACACACACGATGGAGTATTATTCTGTCTTAAAAAGGAAGTTAATTCTGATATATGCTACGACATGGGTGAATCTTTAAGACATTATGCAGAGTGAAATAAGCTTGTCACGAAAGGACAAATACTGTATGATTTCACTTACATGAGGTGCTGAGAGTAGTCAAAATCAGAGACAGAAAGCAGAATAGTGGTTGCCAGGGACTGGATGACTATTTCCCCAGGAAGAGTCCCTTTGTATGAGACTACAGAATACAATATCTATTTTGTAATTACTATCTGCAGTGATACTACAAAATCATGCCCCGGTATTTCAGCGTTTTTCATGGAAGAGTGTTGGTTTCCTCAAAGCAAAGGATTCCTTTTTGATCCCCTGTACTGCCTCGTCCAGGACTGTGCGTGCAAAAATAGTTGTTTGCTGAATTTACCCATCTCTATGTATGTGTTCGAAAGGGCTTTCAAAACACATGACTTCATTTTGACTTTGCATCAGCACTGAAGGTGGACGTAACAGAAAGCATCTTTATCAACTTTTTGTGGATGAGAACGTCTCAAGGTTAATAAGGTGTAACAGGTCAGATGGGAAGTAAGTGGCTGGTGGACACAGAAGTCAAGTCTCAGCTACCTGATTCATTCTCGTATGTGTTTTTCACGCCACTGTTGCTCAGAGAACAACGATCTAGAGCTATGCTCTGAATTTTTGTGTCCGCCCCGCCTCAAGATTCACATGTTGAAAAAACACCTTGCCCCCAAGGTGATTGTGTTAGGAGGCAGGGATCACTGGGAGGTGATTAGGTCATGAGTGTGGCGCCCTCACGAAGTGGCTTAGGGCCCTGAGGCACCTTAGCCCCTTCCACCCTGTGAGGACACAGTAAAACGACAGCCTTCTGTGAACCAGGAAGCCCTCACCAGACACCAGATCCGCCCAGTGCCGTGGTCTTGAACTTCCCAGCCTGTAAATATTATGTTTATTTGCCTGTGTTAAAACCAGCTCCCTCCTGCCTAATAAGATAAGACCAAATTCGTGTTTTTTTTTGTTTTTTGTTTTTTTTTAATCGTTGTTTGGGTTTTTGGCATGGCTTTAAAAACACTCCTGGTTTTGATCTTTATCTGCCTTTGCAATGAACTCTGCCTACTTCCTGCTTCGAATTCTAAAACTCCAACAGCAGCAGCAAAAAAAAAAAAAAAAAAAAAGTACTAATAAAGAGCATCAATGCTCTGCCCATGCTGATCTTTCATCCTGAATGTCCTGCTGCCTCCCACCACCCTCCCATTTTAACTGGCATGATTTCAGCTGATCTTTAATGATTCAGGTTGAGATCATCTCCTTCAGTAAACCTTTCCCAAGTCCCTAAAATTGGATCCAGTGCCCTCTGGCCTACAGCGTACTGGTCTCCTGCATTCCCCCACACCCAGTGCGAAATGAGAAACCACACGACTAGTCCCCACAAAGGGCCGTAAATGGAAGTGATGGAACCCTAAACGAATGCATTATTTTTTATGCAAGTGTTGCTCTAGTTGCCTCAAAACTAAAGTGGACCAGCATGAGTGAGACGTCCCTGTCGCATGAAACCACTGAGATTTTGTTATATAAGGATAAGTCTGTTCGATCCTAATAGAAACGGCTAGCAGGAGGAGTGCTGTGGTAATAAATGAATAAAAAGCCCTACAATAGTAGGGAGAAAGGAAAGCAATATGGATGCTGGAAAAATGATATTCAGCAGTAAAGAGACACTTGGTAAAATTCTTGCCTCCTGGCAAAAATTGTGATAACTTGGTGGGCTGAATGCATGTCTAAATAGCTTCTGGGTTGTGAGAAATACGAATTAAAAATAAGAAGCTTAACTCTCCCTGTTGAAATGAGGGGAAAGTGTGCTCTCTCTCCGCCCCTTTTCAGATCATTAACTTTCAAATACTTATAATTGTATTTTCTCCTCTCTGAAATATATATACATTCTTTTGAAAGCTAAAGAGGTCTTTTGTTGGCTTTAAGACCAGGAAAGCCTTGCTCAATGACTCAAGAACCACCTCTTTGAAACGTAAGCTTTAGGGACAGAGCCCCTTACCTCATAGTTTCTTTGCGAGGGTAGGAGCCTAACTATAGTGGACACCTTGCTCCCAATTGCAAGACTCCCTCCTGTCATAAGGATGCCGGAAGTTTATTTTTCCTCTGCATAAAACCAGTTAGCTATCAGATAGTCATCCCGATTCTCAGCTGAGTCTAGGATGAACTCTGTGTGACAAATGTTGGTCTCAGGTCCCTCATTTGAGACTAGTGATTGTGTATCTTGAGAACGGGTAGGTGGTGGGTTATACGTTCTTGACTGTAAAAAGGGTGATATTTCTTTCTGTCTTCGCAGTCTCTTAGCAGATTGTCTGTGATGTGCATCACATTCTGCTTTAATCCGTGTTCAATAATGAGAGCGAGCGAGTGTCTCCTTTCTCTGCTACCTTTGTGGAGAGGATTTCTGGATTGGGAAAAGATTTCTTTAATTGTATTTTCCAATAACTTCTAGGGGAAGAAGCTAGGGGAGAAAATGGTAATAGTGTTTCTTGGCTGGAAAGGTTCTGCAGAGAAAGGATTTCAGGGAGAAAATTTGAGAACTTGGAAGCAAAAATGAAAGATTTGAAAAATTCAAAACCTTGCAAATTGGAAAAGAGAATATGATGCGTCACCAAAAAGTAAGAGGTAACATTAAGAAAACCTATAAGTGACAAAAGCAAATTAAAAGCAAACTTCAAGAAAAAGAAAAGTAGATTAAATGTGTATTGTCCACATCTATTGCTAAAACCTCCCAGTTCATTAAAGTATGTCAAGGTAAAATGCAGTTTAAGGATGTGGTGCCTGGTATAATCGACATTAGATAAAAATGATGCGCGGTAAAGAATTGATTGAGTGCGCTCCCCCAGAACTCGATAACACCAACGTAGCACTTTTAAATCCAAAGAAAGAGTTCTGAGGAAGAAGAAACAAAATATTACAATAAATCTGAGAAGTATGTCTTTAAAAAAAAAAAACCACTCCAAAAATGGTGGTGTTGCCTTTAATTCATATGAGCGACTGGAGTCAAGTACACAAGCAACCTAGTCATATCTTGACAGCCTTGGAAAGCAGGGAACGAACCCTAAGCCAAAAATGTTTATGGCTTCTTAAAACTTAATAATAATAATCAGTTGTCTCACATGAACTTCGAAGGGCAGAAAGTTGGCTGAGACCTGCACTTACCCCAATGGGATATTTTCCTACTGGCACCTTGGGTCTGGCTGAGGAGGATAATAAGGAGGGAGAACCTTCCTAGTGGGCGGAGCCAGGGCGGACAGAGGGTAAGCCAGCTCTTCCCTGAAAGCAGAGCGAGGTCAAGACCAGTAAGGTCAAGATCACTCTCAAGCTGCCTGGTAAACAGCATTTCAGAATCTCTGAGGCCAGCTACCCGCCATGTGTCTCCTAGTCCTTCGTTGTTTGCAGGGGTGTGTTTGCTGTGACAGCTGGCTTTCTGTCCCTCTCCAGCCAGTCATCACTGGGTCAGCATGGGTAGACACAAAGTTTCTTTTTAGATCATTCTTTTGGAACCGAGAGAAGTCACATCTTGGACTGATGTAGACACAGCCACACGTCACCTAGATTTCTGGACTTAGAGCTAGAATCAAGGGCCGGATGAGTTCCTTTTGGGTTTCTCTCCTTTCAGGAAGGAAAGAGTGTGTGGGAGGAGGAAGAAGAGGGATCTTTACTGACCAGCAGAGATGTCTGTGGCAGAGATCGTCATGCTTACCAAAGATGCCACCTACTCCCCTGTATTCACCTGGCCCCTTGCAGTTAGGTGGGGTCACGTGAGACAGTGTTCTGGGCAATGAGGTGCTAATGGAAGTAACAGGCATTGCTTCCGTGCCAAAGTATCTAAATGCCTTGTATTAGTCAACTCGTACAAAGGCTGCCCTGGCGAAATGCCGTCGCCAGGGGACTTGGCAGAAATTTAAACGTGCACTGCCTCGCAGTTCTGGAGGCTGGGAAGTTCAAGATCGAAGTGCCAGCCGATTCGGTTCTTTTTCTTGCCTGCAGACAGCTGCTCTTTCTCCTCACTGTCACGTGATGGAAAGGGAGGGGGAAGAAACAAGGTCTCTGGTGCCTCTTCTGATAAGGACACAAACCCTATCGGATCACAGCCCCTTCTTTATGACCTCATTCAGCCTTAATTATTGCCACAAAGGCCCTCTGTCCTAATGCAGCCACCACACCGGAGGCTGAGGCTTCATTCAACACATGAGCTTATGGGGGAGGCAGTTCGGTGCAGAGCACGCTTTTTCCTACTGTGGCAGCTGAAGTGGTCCAGTGCCGAGAAGTCTGAGCCACAAGCTTACAGCAGCCTAGGACTCTGAGTCTCGCTGCCCTGGCGATTTGCCCAGAGTCACATCGGCCACAGTGGAACTTGGAGTTAGCATTATTATTATTATTTTTTTAATTATAGCCATAACAACCTATTTTCTTAATGCATAACCCTTCTGTGCTTTCAATACCCACTCACTGAATAAATCTCTTCCTATTACATATGATTCCTACACTATATTGTAATCATTGCTCCTCTGTCCCTCCAAGTGCCCTGTGAGCCTACTAAGGGCAAGGATTATGGCGTACTCATCTGAATTTCTCTAGTTCTTATCAGAATATTTACCAGCTGATTGAAAGCACTCCAGAGAATAAATGGAGTTTTGGGTGTCAAAAAAAAAATTTTTTTGATGTAATGTTCGATTGAATTTTAGGGAATTTTAAGAAAGACCTCCTCCTCGAAATTTTGCATCGAGGATAGAGGTGACGTTTAAAAATAACACGCCTCTATAAATCTTTCCTGTCATTCCAAAGAAGTAACACTAAGACAGCCTTTCAGGAACTTAGAGCCTTTTTTTGCCTCTGTCTAATTTGGTAAATCTCTCGCTACTATCATACGGGGACTAATTTTTTCCCCTAGGACAAAGCATTAATTAAATGACTTTGGAAACTGTTCTTATCAAGGAATGGAGGCTCTGATCTTAATTTTTGCTCCATTAACTTTAAAGTTCAATACATTTTTATTGAACCCACACACACTTTAGCGTGAATTGCTTTTCATTAATTGGCCTATAGGGATCCCAATGACAGTTTTGGCCTTCCTTTTAGGTTTTTTTTTTTAATTCTCCTTCAGAAAGTTTCTAAACTTTAGTAATAGTCATTAAATCAAGGAACGATTGCTGGAGTCAAAGGGATAAAAATCAATGGAGGGAGATGTGAAGTTCTAGTCTGATCTCCTCCCTGGATTTAAGTGGAAAGGTATGTTTGTATTTAAAAAAAGGAAGAAGAAGAAGAAAACATAGTATCTATAGGATTGGCTACTATCCACAGCTTCAGGCATCCCCTGAGGGTCTCGGAAGTCATCCCCCACAGACGGAGGGGGTGGGGGGCGACTACAGCTGGGGTAGAATATGAGGTTAAAGGGAAGGGTTTTCAAAAAGCTGGGATATATTTAAAAACAGCTTCACACTAATGCGAATCATACCGCACAGAGAAAAAGGCGATCAAACAGAAATAGGACATAACTCTGGCTAAAGCAGCGTCCTCCAGTTGATGAGAGGAAATGGGATCTAGTGAACAAGGGAGAGGTTACAGTTAAAAAAACAAAATGGAAAGTGAGTGAAGGTAGATGTACGTGGAGGTATAAATGGAGGTTGGCGTTTGGGAGTCGTGTTCGAGGCACGTGGAAGTTGTCTTCTGACGGTTTCTCTCTTCTTGGTGAATTAGGGAGCAAAGTAGCAGACTATGAGTCTAGAGGAAAGAGAGTCGCAAAGAGAAGCAGTGATGGATGTTTAAGAGAGCGAGTAGACCCACCAGGGAGATGAAATGAGATGGCCATGTAGCCCCAAAGCCAAGTCCTCGCTACTGCCAGGGGCCCTGTGGCCTCACCCACCTTCCTCTGCTCCGGACTCAGCCCACCTCCCACCTCAGGCCTCTGCCCTGCAGACCTCCTGTTTCTCATCAGCGGGGCTCAAGGCCTCCCTGCACCCCACGAGCGGGGCAGCATGCTCAGGCTCGTGCCCGACCCATTCCTGGTTCTTGTCCTGTGCCAAGCTCGGAGCAGCTATCATGGGGACGTGACTGTTTGCCCGGAAGGCTGCAGCCTCCCTCTCATGTGCTTCTAGGAATAACGTTCTTGGGTCACCCCCAAATCCGAACATTTCTAAAGTGCCCCTCTGCCCCCGACACACGTTCTCAGATCCAGCCATTTGCTAATTGCTGTGTTCCTTCTTATTTTCACACGCGTCCAGGCCATCTTGTCTACCTGGGATAATCCCTTCCTCCCATCCACTACCCAGATCACACGCAAATTGTCCGATCTTCCTCGTCCAAGGTGCTCCCCCAGATGTGTTCCCTCAGCGACTTACACAAAACCTCCGTGCCGTGACTCTCGGCACACTGACATCAAAGCTCCACACACCCATGACTTCCCATGCTGCCCACGAGTCCTTAAGGGATGTTTCTCCAGCAACGTGCCTGGTATCTAAAAGTCTGCAAAACGAGTAAAAAGACACATGAGTGAGGGAGGGTGTGACGGCCCAGGGGGACACAGACCCAGGCTCTGGAGGAAGCCAGTGGCGTCCTGTGGTCAACCAGAAGCATCACTCTCGTTCTGAGACTATTGTGCAGGTTAGGCAGAAAAACCACAGTTTCTTAGTCACGCTGTTTGTCCTCTAATGAGACAACAGAGGTAATACCGACAATTATGCCACTTTATGAGGCAGAGAAGTGCAAACAAAAATCTCAGATATTATCTTTAACAGTCAGGCGTTTTCTTCTCTTAATAGGAATGAAGGGGCTCAGTTCAGGATCATATTACAGCAAACTTTGAAAATGAGACAGCATAATAAATCACAAGAAAAGTCAACAGAGACAAGGAAATAAGATTGCTTTCATTTCTCTTTTTCTGAGTAACGTGATGAAGTCTCATACCATTCCGCTCCTTCCCGTGAAGGATGTGAATTGTGTTTATGTCCAGCATCTTCACACTGTACACACTCCCTGCCCATTAGTCACTGAGTAGCTATCTGGTTGTCACGTCGTCCATTGCAGGGTCACAGTGCCAGAGTCCACTAACCCCAGAGGTACTTACTAATGGCCTTCTGGTCATTCACATACTTTTCATACAGTATATTGTTTTAACTGTTGTATTTTATTACTATTTATTTTTGTTAATCTCTTACTGTGCCTAATTTATAAATTAAATTGTGTATGTATACCAAAAAACACAGTATGTATAGGGTCAGATACCATCCATGGTTTCAGGCACCCACTGGGGGCCTTGGAATGTATTCCCCATGGATGAGGGCCCAGGACCACTGTATCCTCGTCGGTATCTATCTTTAAGATAGAAGTTTAAATGATTACTTTTGTGTTATTGTGACAATTATAAAGCTCTAGACACATCATAAGGTATCAGGAATTAATTTAATTTTATTTTTTTTAGGCGAGGCAACCCTTGGTTGACCTCACAGATTGCAAGGACCTCGTCAGTTTACAATCCCTTATTTTTTATTTTTTACACCTACAGCACCTGGTCTTCCTAGGTGGTCTCCCATCCAAGTACTCACCAGGCCTGACCCTGCTTAGCTTCCGAGATCAGATGAGATCGGGCACGTTCAGGGTGGCATGGCCGTAGACAGTGTTTAGGAATTAAGAGCCACAGTAGACTCTGTGCAAATGTTTATGGTTTTGTTCTCAACATTTTTTTTAATGTATTTTTATTTCTGTTTTACCTCTACCTAAAAAAAACTTTTAAGATACAATCATTTCTTCTACTTACTTAATGTGTTTTCCAGAGCTTCATAACTGTTGACTGCAACTCTTTTGGCATGAGTATCATATTCACCTATAGGCAGGTTTCCTGAGAAGCCCATGAGTTATGGCTTCTTAATAAAAGGGACCTTCGCAACCTCAGTATTGAACATATGTGATCGATATTTTTGTCATTTCGCACAGGTAAAATATTTTTCTATTCTTCTTATTAAAGAGCCTACAAAATCCTATAAGCTTTGAGCCTCTCAAAAACCTGAATCTATACCTGTTCGCTCTTGTATCCATTGAATTATTTTCCCATTATGGGTGCCAAATTTGTATAAACATATTCCTCACCCCCTCCTTTCAAAACAGAATCAATAAAACTTGCCCCCAAGATGGAGACCTGCACGAGTGTCATGGTACCTCACCATGAAACATGCTGCCTGGATCACACAGGCATTAAACTGCCGACCTGCACCCTAAACTTCATCAGTGCCCCAGCAAAGTGCTAAAAATAAGTGACAAACTCAACAATGTATGCCACTATGGAGAAGAGAGTTAAAGTAGCTGGTCTGTGCTCCATTTCTCCCCCAAGGGACAGTCAAAGGACCTCCAAGGGGACAGAGAGAAAGCAAGTGACCGGCCTAATCTTGTGAACAGGCCAGGTGACCTCCCAGGAAATAGACCAGTGACGCTGCTTCAAGGAGATCCTGCCTCTGTGGACGCTGTCGGCAGGATGCTCCTGCTTTGGGACAAGCCGCAGCTATGGGCCTATCAGACAGAGCTCCCTAGAGCGTGCCATTGAAACTAAATATTTGGGATGTAAAATGAAGATACTTCTTCACTCCAAGCTCCCTGCTCGTGTACTGGTCACATTCCTCACCTGTGTATCTGGGGAGACAGGCGCACACCCAATGCCAGATGGAAGGCCCTAAGGAACTGATGGCCCGAATGTCTCCCTGCCTTGTTGCTGCCTCCTGATTGCGGCAGAATCTGATACTTAGTGAAATCTCTTGGCAACCTGACCTTTGGCCGAGCTCACCCTAAATATGTTCAACAAGGATCGACAGAGAATAAGTAAAATAAATTTAGAACAGAAAATATGATCCATTAATGTTCCTTATAAATGAGCAATTCCTTAACATAAATTTTTTAGCAATATATCTGGATCAGATGAAAAAATAATAAGTAAAATACGTGTTTCAAATAGATGTTTATAATGCCAACATACCACCTCATTGGGTCACAGATCTAGGAAGGAGCTTTTCTGGGACAACTCATCTTGCTCATTAAATATTTAGCAATATTTTTATATAATAAATATTTTACATATGCAGTAACATTCTCCAAAATGTGATGAGTGTATTTGTCAATATTTAAAGACCTCGGATAAGTTGAATTTTTGGCTCACAGAATTACTCCAGGAGTACATGAATCAAGAAGGACTTGGTGTGAATAATATTTGTGTGTGAATCAGATTATGCCTTGGAAACTCATTTTATATATTTATTTTTATTTGTGATTTTTTTTTGTTGTTGCAATAAATATAATTCAGGAAACCCATTCCATAAGGAAAAACAGGAGGCTGAAAAAGCCCTTCATAGCTGATCAGACTTGGCGCTGTGACGTCATACACGGCTCATGTTAACGTCATGTAGTGACGTGGTTTAGACTAGAAGACAAAATCACGGGCAGCCCGTTCTGGGTTAAAGTTCCCTCGTGTGAGAGATACTTAACTCCTTTGAGCATCAGTTTCCTCATCTGAAAACTGGAGATTAATTTGCCTCAGCGTGTGGAGATTAGTTTCCTCATCTGATTAATCTGGAGATCAAATTAATCTGGAGATTAATTTGCCCAGCGTGTGGGGTTGTTCTTAGAATTAAATGAAATGATGCCCTATGAAGAAATGATCACGGACATGCAGCAAACGTGAGCCACAATTACTATTAGTTAGACCTATTGTTGTCTTTTTTTTTTTTTAAACTTCAGGCAGTATCAGAACTTAAAGGACACGAGATTTTTCCATTTTAAAAGCGAGATTAGAATCGGGTCCCAGGGTCTTGCGCGTGCATGATCAGAGACAAGGAAGCATCTGCTGACCACTTTTCAAGCTGCAGGCGTCCGTTCCCTCACCTCTCACACCCAGCTCTGTGTGGCGGAACCGTCAGTCAAGTGCATGGTTAACCACAGGCCTGAGAAGGAATGAGAAACACAGCTTTCGACGTTCGGCTTTGCAGATGCAATGAATTCTTCCAACCTTAAGGTCTTTGAGATAATGAACTTTCTCTAGAGTTCGACTTGAAGGACTCACGCTCCATTGCTCTGTAAAGGGATTGTATTTGAAACAAGTCAGATCAGGTTCAAACTGGTCATGTAGGCATTAAAAGCCTCCACTGACTTTCTATTTGCTTCCCTAAGACTACTCTGAACCCATCCTCTTGTGTATGTGATTTCTGAGGCTACTACGTTTGCGTTCATTATATTACTATTAAGACAATTGGCAGAAACAGATTGACTCATCAGAGAGCCAGACAGCAGAGCCATTAGAAATTGCTGGATTTTATTTGAACTATAAAGTCTAATCAAAAGAAAATAAAAAATAATGCTTTAGCAACATTATTTCAGCGGCTGAATCCCTGGTCTATTCAATGGGTTCACTTGAATTTCCTCCAACCTTGCTTAGCAGGGTAAAAACTAAATTTTCTCTCCTGACGAAGTCAGAGGGCAACATAGAACCCTCTCAGGTAAAATCGTGCCTTTTTCCATTAGAAAGCATTCTTTCCTACCTAACAGGTTATTTGGTACTTAGTTACTGGAAGCCCACTTAGTCCATCGTATTCTGTAAAGTTCCCCTTTGAGGAGTTAATTGGAAAATTTTAGCTGAGAATGGCACTATGCGATGAGAACTATGGGGCAATTTGACATGCAGCTAACTTCAGTTATCGTTATAAATGACAAACTATAAATGTATCACAATGAAGTTCTGATAGGGTTTTTCTATTTTCTCTTCACTGTGGAAATGGCGGAAAGCCTTAATGTAAAACGTCTAGGGTAGCGTTTAGTTTCGTGTCTTTTGGGGCAGGTTCTGCTGATTCTACACTCAATCCATACCGTTCTTTTCTATACTAGTCTACCTTAGAATGTCCCCATGTTGTGTCATGTCTTTTAATTCTGAGATTACGCTTCAGGTGCTGAATGTTACCTTAGATAACCAGACTCTGCAAAACTGAGAAAAATGTCTCCCTCTGGTTACTCATGATTCCTGCCCTAAAACGATGTCTTCAATTCTGTTATTTTTGCTACGAATGTATTTTGAATTATTTCTCATTTTCACTTGGTAATGGATACCGAGTGAGCAAAACCATCCACCCCATCCCCGGCCCCAGTGGGACATCGATCTGATTTTCTTTCCCTATAGTTTTGGAGTTTTTTTAGAATATCATTTAAATGCATATCTGGCTGCTTTCACTTAGCATAATGCCTTTTGGATTCTCCCCGTGGTGTTTTACAGAGAGGAATTTGTTTCTTTTTATTGTGATGTGAATATACTACAAATCCTTTATCCACTCATCAGTTAAGAATTTTAAATGTATTTTAGTCTCTTGCTTTATATAAACTCATGAGTTCCGGTTTTAAGGAAAGTTCTCTCTTGTATTTATTGTACCACAGAGAGATTGACTCATTTTATTCCATAAATTTCCGGATTCAATGTAGATTTATTTCTGAAGTTTAATCCTATATAATGTACTGTTTCATCACAAAAAGATTTTGTAATACAAAGATTAATATGTAAAAGGATTCATTAAATCTTGCTTAAAAATGTATTTCTCTCTGAATAAAACATAAGCTTTGAGAAATACAAAATATTTTATGAATGCAACAGGAAATATGGGAAATATATTTCATGTTGCACATTATAGGTGTTTATAAACAAAAATGACTTAGGGTACACGGGTAATTGTGTTCATAGGTTTTATTATTATTTAGGTATGATAAGATCAACGGATCAAGAGATGACTGCCATTGAAAAGATAGCTTGTTACCCAGAGTTCCAAGAGGAGGGGGCGGGCCATGGCATGGGGTCAGGGAGGAGCACGCGGAAGCATCGGGGCTGGTCGGGGGGAGACAGGGAGCTGCAGGCAAGGGTCTTTATTGTGGGACTGGTGAGGCAGTTGGCAAAGTGGGTTCGAGATGGGTTGGTTTGCATTTGAACAGTGTGCAGGCAAGTGTGTCGTTTCTCGCTCTAGGACTTTGCTAACGCTGGGAGGAGCAGTCTCTCTAGGGTCACCAAGGCCTTAGATGTCAAAGCATGAGAGCCCAGAAAATAAAAGACTCGGTTAAGAGAGTAACACGTTTTCTCGGTATAGTCCTTTGAGAAATGTAAGTCTTTCAATGCTCTTTAAAAGCAGTAGGAAGTTGCCTTGTCTAACCTGCTGTGGCAGATTCCGTGTCACTACAGCTGATGGCCAGACGGGCAGCGGGCTCTGCGGTGTCCACACGGAGTCCTGTAGACACTGGAGAGTGGATTCGCTTCTTCGAGCTTTTGAAGCGATTGGGGCGGATGGAAGGAAAGGGTTGGAGAGCTCGCGGATGCGAAGCGGGCGGTACCCTTGCAGCAGAAAGGAGTGTCACGTCGTTTAATCCTCTGTTCAGAAAGCAGACACTTAGGCGAGCTGGAAATAACAGTAGCACACAATTTATCAAGAGAGGAACTGTGGGGCAGGGTTCGGAAATAACAACATGGTAAAATTGTTAGAGAAAATGTGTCTCTGCTATTACGATGAAGCCCCGATTTAGTTTCAGAAAAGGAAAGCTGTTTTCTGTCGCGCCCATCAAAGCGTGAGCAGTCACTCCCCGTTGTGTCACCGCTTTACTTGTCCCGGAGGGAGGGGCGCGCCCCTGGTGTTTTTATCCTTGTCACGACTTCCGCCAGCTCAAAGAAACACAGCGATGTTCAGATGAACACCAGGCTGTGGGTTCTCTGTTTGCCTCTCATTTTTTAATGTGACCAAAAACAGCGTTGACCCGGGTGAGGGCTGGGCGTGAGACCGGGGCGACCATCCATCCACACTGGTCCGTGAGCCTTCGGCAAAGGGGAAACTGCAATCGGCTCGCCATCTAAGTAGCTAAGACATCGGGAACACAAAGTATAGTTTACTGTATCCTGGATCTAAATAATCCTGTAATCTTAGAAGAGGAAAGAAACTGTTGAACGCAAAATGCGTTTGACACGGAAGGCCTAGGCGCCATGTGGTTGGTGAGCAGTTTGCATTAGCGTTCATTCTCACCAAGGAAACATGCTCTAAAGATGAAGCGTGGAACCATGATTAAGGAAACACAAGACTTGCATTAATAGTCTTTATGTATTTTTTTATAACATGATTTATGTTATTAAGCATAATAATAGCTACTGGCTTCTCAACATATAGCATATAATTATACTTTTATACTTTTGAATTATCTGTTCTCTCGTGCATGTTCTCTATATATATATGTACATGCATACATACATGCATACATACATGTAAAAATGTATACACACACACACATTCGTTTTTACATGCTGTCGAGTTGGCTCCAGCTCCTGGCATCTCTATGAGTGACATCCAAAATGTCCCGTCCTTAACTGCCCTGCCCAGCTGCTGTAGACTCATGCTGATGGCTTTTCCCCGGAGCCGGTCCGTCTCATATTTGTTCCTCCTCTTCTCCTGCTGCCTTCTGTTTTCCCAGCATCACCGTCTTTTCCAAAGAGCTCTGTCTTCTCATGACGTGCCGAGGTGGGACAGCGTCCATGTGTCATTCTTGCCTCCCGCGATGTTTCAGGCTGAATTTTCTGTAGGACCCACTTGTTCGTCTTCCTGGAGGTTCAGGGTATCTGCAGAGCCCTCCCGGCACCATATTTCAGTTGAATCAGTTGAATTGATCTTTTTCTATCACCTTTCTTCACTGTCCAACTTATGCATCGGTCCGTAGTCACTGGGAATAGGAGGCTGTGGATGAGCTTTGCCTTGGTCTCTAACGACGCATATTTGCTTAGTGGTCTTTCATTACCCGCTCTTTATTTGTTTTGCCTTTACCCACACCTTTATGCGGGTAACTCCCTTAATAGCCAGCCGAGTCTTGTGGCCCAAGCCCTCCCTAGCAGTTCCTGGCACAGCATAGCCCTTCTGCTACAGCACTTATTATCCTAGATTATTTTCTGTAGTTTTTTAATTGTCGCTTCTCCCACGGATGAAGCCCTGGAATGCTGGTCCTATAACTTAGCCATCTCAGTTTCTTCAGCATTTGTACATATAAATTAATTCTAGAATTAATGGATTTTTCAAAGTACTATTATTTTTTAATTGCAAACAAATAAATCTTCACTTATATTACATTTATTTCTCAAAAGCTATGTGACTGTTTTTATTTTAGGCTAAAGATAAAGTTTTCATGCTATAATTCACTAGGACGTCCTACTGAGTCATTCTGTCAGCAATTCTATTTCAAAGTGCAGAATTTATAATGGAAGCATCTTGGAGAAGGCAAACATAAATTGTAACAGGAAGAAGATAATATGCATTTTAGGGCTCAAATTATTTCAATAAAAAGTTTTTCGCATAATAAAAATAATCAGGACACAGCAAGATGAGACATCATGAACAACTAGCAGAAACAATGGGCGATAATAACAACCCCAAGAGACACCAGAGCCTGGAGTTGTCATAGACATGCTTTAAGAGAAATACACTTATTTAAAGAGATAAATGACAAGATTGAGAATGTAGTCAAAATGCTGGAAACTATTTTTTTAAATGAGCAAATGAAAATTTCAGAACTAATCAATCCAATGCTCCAGTTACTGAAATGGTCGTATAAAACAACAAAAATTATTATTATTAACATTATTAACATTATTAATATTATCATCATCACCATCTTTGACAATTCTCAGAGTTGACTGGACTCAGCTCAGCAGTTCTTGCTCATTCAGTCTCTCGTGTGTTTGCACTCAGGTGGAGGCTAGGGGTCGAGTCATCTCAAAGACTTTCTTGCTCACGTGTCTGGATGCTGATGTCATTCAGATCTTGGTCTCCACCCGGGAGTAAACTGAACACTTATACGTAGCCTCCTAGATGTGGTGTTCATTTCCTCAAAGCATGATGACTGAATTCTAAGAGCGAGCATCCCAAGAAAGAGGAGGTCAGGTGGAAGCTGGCTTTTATGAGCTGGACTGAGGTCATATGGCATCACTTCTGCTGCGTTCTGTTTACTGGAAGTGAATCACCAAGATAAATCCAAATTCAACGGAAGAGGAGTAGAACTCCTTCTTTTGATAAAAGTGACATCAAAACATTGCAGGTCCATACAACACACGCAACGGCAAATGGTATGAATTAATTAAATGTGTATAACTGTAGGTTAGATATACCAGAATAGATAATTAATTAATAGGGAGGAAAGTTCAGAAGAAAATATCCAGGAAAAAAAAAAAAAACAGACAAAAGCCTGGAAGAAAACATGAGAAGCAGAGAATTCTTATGTTTAATTGATTGGAGTCTTAGAGGAAGAGAGGAGAGAAAAATGGACAGATGCAAAACCTGAAGATATAATGGCTGTGAATTTTCAAAAATAAGACATGATAAGAAGAGAATCTATAGTCAAGAATTTTTACTAAACCTAAAATGGATAAATAAAAAGGAAACTGCACTTAGAAAAAAAAAATGTTATTTTCAAAAGTTACGATGTAACTAACAGCTAATAGCTCAACAGAAATTATCAAAGGCAGAAAAAACGGCATAATAGAGAATTAACTGTCTACTTAAAATTCTATTCCTAGTGAAAATACTATTCAAGAATAAGTGTGAAATAAAAATATTTTATATAAACCGAGTCAGACTGCCGACCTTCACCAAAGGAAATACAGATATTCTAAAAAATATGCTTCATTCTAAAAGACACTGTTCCCAAGAGGAAAGCTGATTCTGAAAGTTATATGGAAGCGAAAATAGAAAAACTCATATAATTTAGCAATTCGTTCTTGAAGAACAAGCTGAGAACACATATCCTACTGGATATTTAGACAGAGTATAAAGCTAAACTATTTAAGACCATATAGTATTAACACGAGAATAGATCTTTGGCCATTGGAAGAAACATACAAACTCTTATTTAGATATTTGTTTTACAACAAAGTCCGTACTGGAGAACCTTGGGTGACAGTCTTTTTAATAAATGGTGCTGGGTCAGCTGGATAACCATAAGGAACTTGACCCGACCCCAAATTTGTTATTTTTAGCCATTAAAATTTTCTGAATCCCATTTCAGGATATTGAAAGGTAGAAGACATCGAGAAGCATGATAAGTCTATATAGTGCATATCTGTTAAAATATTTTGCTGTTAAGATATTAGGCCAACTTTCAACTCGTTACCTTTACCTCCCAATTTCTTAACTGAAAGGAAACTTATTGGGTAATGAGATTATGACACGTGGTTCAGTCAGGAGCAGTTTGATGTGCGTTTCCCTTTGATCCTATGTTAATTCTAAATTTAAATATGTTTGCTTAAAACAGTGAAGAAAGAGTCGCTATAGTAAAATACAGAAAACTTTAATATGGAGTAGTGATCATTTAAATCTGTTGGCCCAGAAATTCAAAGTTGTTTCCTGGACGGCAGTCAGATGTGAATTCCTACCGTTGACAGGCTTCCATCTATCTTTCACCATGGACATGATATTTGATCAATTTACTTATTTCTTCATATAGTCATAAAATTTAACAGTTGTTGCTTTCTGGTTTTTGAATTATGGTTAGCGTGGTGATTTTATGATCATGTCCCCTTAAAAGATGATATCTTGAAATCAAAATCAAAGTTTCAAGAGAGTTATTGTTCATCTAGTTTATCGGGAGTAATGATTTTAATCAAATGCAATAGTTTAAAAATCTAAAGAGATAGAATAAGTAAATTCCTGTATAAAGGACTAAATACAACCAGAAAGGAGAGATTTTTCTTTTGTTCTTAGGAATATACAGCCTGTCTCGAAAATATATGTCATTTTTTATCATTTCTGTCCTTAATATTGCTTGTGTTCATTAGCACGAAGATTGCACGTAAATTCCAAAGTTTGCCTTCATCAAGTCATAGATAAGAAGAACCCATTCTCACGTACCTGGGCTCTTACACGAATGTCTACATTAAAATGTCTCTTCCTTCATCACTGTCAAATCAGTTCAATAGGTGTTGGACAATGTATGTCTAAAGCCCTTCCCTGCAATTTCTTTCCTTCAACAAGCACCTGTATTCCTGGCACACACAGGCACACGAGGCACACCTGCTTAATTCTCTAAGGTAGTTGTAGCCTAAGTCAAATGTTTACTTGAAGAATGCAATTTTTTTTTTTTTTTGGCTTCTATCCTCTTCAAATGGCAGGTCCTCGATGAAGTATTTACTAAAGGTTCCAAGGTAGCTAGCTGTTAGATCTGGCCAAAACTTAAACGTAAAATTTTCAATAAAAATTTGTTTCATAAATTATAAAACTGGCAAGAATGGCAGTTTGGTTATCTAAAACAAAAACATAAGTTTAATTTACTTTCTTTGATCGCACGGTACGGCTGCATGCCGCTTGCATTCATGTGTGTTCTCCAACTGCAACAAGCATTTTTGTCTCTGTCTTGACACTAGTCATCCATCAAAAAAATGCTAATTATATTAGTTCCCTCCTAAGCCAGCTAGCTCCCTTGGAAGGAATGCAGTGGAAGCATTATCATGAATTTACTTAAAGTATGTATCTCATACATTTATTGATAAGAAAAAAAAAATGGAGATAATAACCACCAAAGAATTATTTTTCTTGCAGTTACAAAAGACAACATTAGTGAATTCATTCATTCACTCATTAAACAACTATCTTTTAAACTGGGGTAAAGTTAAAGAATCATTATAAGCTTATTCTCTTTGGTGCCAACTATGGATGTACAGAATAAAACCTGTTTGATCCATCTTTAAACAAAGAGGCTCAATTTACAAGGGAATGTTTAGACTGTAAACAGTCAGTTCAGGGGTAGTTATGGATTTAGACTTATCTGGCAACTTAGGGGAAATTAAAAGTTGTCTCAAAGAAAGATATGGTGTTGTTCCATACCTCTTTGCAATGGAGATCTTAATTTAACTCCACATCATAAAATAAAATCGTACATTCGGGTTTATATGTCGCTTTGGGTCACTGTTGAAGAGCTTTGATATTCTTAGTACATTCTTCAGGGAAGAAAATGATGCTTTATGCTATTCACATTTACACCTTTGAACTTTGGTTCATATTTGTAAAGAGGATATTATCCAAGTGAATTAACATCTTTACCTTCAAATGAGTGCCTCAGACAGCCCAGCAGCTCCCTGTGATGCAGAGGGCATCCACGCAGCCGGTAAACCCCAGGTCTCAGCCCGGACCCATTGTTCCTTTGATCCAGAGCTAGGAGGTTGTTCATTGCCAAGCTTTGGAGACAACTGTGACATCTTCTCCCCAAAATGCTTATCTCCTTGCACCTCTCAGAGACTTTCTGTGGACTGGACAAGCATAATATTTCAAATACACCAAACATCCGATTTAAAAAAACGCAGCTCTTGAATTTTTCAGCCCAGTTGTGATCACAGTTTTCTGGAAGATCCGTGACGGCTGCACACTGTGAGCTCATTCCCCCCAGGTAGTCATGGCTCAGGTTAGGAAAAAATACTTCGACAACATTTACTGTCATTTACTGTTGGACCAGCAATGGGCTAACCCTCCTGTCCCAAATACAAGATCATACAGCATTAGCTTCCATCCAGATCTACTCTTTGACCTAGCTCAAGAAGTCTTCTGAGCCAAGGCCCAGATGTACTTGAATTCTGTGCTCTCTCCCTCTTAAAACTATAGTCCACGAAATTTACTTCTCTCTGCCATCTGATTCTCTCTTTTTTGGTTCTTATTATATAATTTTTTTAATTTCTAATTTTAACTAATACACAACATCCGAATGCATCTGTTGACACACATGGCCAGTATGCCTTTAGAAACTCTTATGTTAAAAAAATTTCCCCCACTTAACTTTCAACGCTCAAGCATTGAGCT
This sequence comes from Pteropus medius, assembly GCF_902729225.1. Lineage (NCBI taxonomy): Eukaryota > Metazoa > Chordata > Mammalia > Chiroptera > Pteropodidae > Pteropus > Pteropus medius. Next base: position 5,359,012 of record NW_024340849.1, on the reverse strand, counting down.
CTGGGCAAAATCACTGCAGCTGCTGTGGACACCCCAGAAAGCGCATCTCCCTGGGGCACCTTTTTCCTGCCATCATAACATATTGATAACAATAATGCATGATGTGGATCATTCATTTATAGAATATAGTATTTAAAAAATAATTTTTATTTTTTTTTTATATTTGCAAACAATGGTTCCATTGACTCTCTGTTGCTGATGTAACAAGTCACCCAAAATGTAATGACTTAAATAACAAGCAGTTATGTTTGTCTTAGGTCATCAGTTTTGCTCAACTGGGCAAGGTTCCACTGATCTTGGCTGGAGACTAGACGATCTAATAAGGTGTCTCCTACTAGTGTAGAGGCTGGCTCAATGACCACTTGAGCATGACTGGGACATGTGTCTCTTGTCATCCAGCAGGCTACCTAGGTTTGTTCACATGGTGGCAGGGTTCCAGAGCAGCAAACAAGGAAGCTCAAGTGCATAAGCACTTTGCAAATTGCCGATCGAGTCTCATTCTTTATTTCCCATTGGCCAAGGCCAGCCCTGAGGCTGGCACAGAGTCAATGGATGGAGAAAAATGCCACATTCAGTGGGAGAAAAATCAAAGGCACATTGCAAAGGAGTGACTACAGGATGGGAAGTGGCCTGTGGCCATTTTTGCTTTCCATTATTCCCTCCTGGTATTAGGAATAGAGGGTGAGCTCTGAAATAGGTACATAAGGCATGCCAAATAGTGTTATTATTGTCGTTATTATGTTATTAACACCGTCATGCTGTTGCTCATCATAGCAACCTTCGGAGATATACTGGAGAGATAATGTTTTCTCTATTTATGAATGAGAAAACTGAGGCTCAGAGAGATTAAGTACCTTGCTATAAATTAAATGTAAGCCCAGCAGTAAAGAAATGACCTACTCAGAGCGTCTGAGGAGGAGTCACTGTGGGAACTATTTATGATTAGGGAACAAACATCGATCAGGGTGATAGAGCAAGGAGAGAAGCTTTTACAGCCCCTCAAACCCCACCCCGGCCTGAAGCAACGAGAAACCAGAGCCCAGAGAGAACTTAGAACTTAAATTCTTGGAAGAAGGAACACTGTCGAAAAGGTGCAGGGACAGAAGGAACCGGTGGGAAAAACACCTCGACTGCCGCCTCCCCCTCTCCTGTCTTCCTGCCCAAAGCAGAAAGCGAGCAAGCCTGGCCTTGCTGGAGTCAGCTTCCCAGGCACAGTGCCAGACAGACGAGATAGAAAAGGATAGAGAATTATCAGGGCACAAATGAAGAGCGGTCGATACGTGCCAGTGCAAGGTCACGTAAGTCATTACCAGCACATCCAGAAAAGCAACCCCCATCTCCAGAGCCTGAATCGAGAACTTTTTTTCTTCAACTAGAAGATTTAAGTGGTAAATTGTTAGATTATTATTTTGTTTGGCATCTGTTTGCATTAACAACAAAATACTTCATACCTCTACCGTTAAATTCATTCCCATTTATGCTGATTTAAAATATTAATAACAAATATTCAGCACTAAAACCTAAAATGACAGTATCCTGAGGAAGTATATATTACTGCTCTATTTACTAGGAAAACTGATTGAAAATGAACCCCACAATTACATAGAAACCCTAAAGAAATAAGAAATTCTCACTAAATGAAACTGTTTTCTTACGCTTTGTGCAAAGATAATTGCCACGTTTTAAATAGAACCTCAGAGAAAAATATATATAGTTACCCAAACCCCAAATCAGAAACTAAGCCTTTTCATTTATTCCAATCCTGACCATCTATCAATATTTTTTTTGCATACAGCATTTCTATTAAATATGCAGAAAGCTGACAATAGGTATAGTAATGGAGGTTTTTTTTTTTTTTTTTTTGCCTGCAATTCTGACTACATTATCTCCATGCTCTGCTGCACTAAATATAATGAAACTTGGTATAGGGGAAGATAGCCCAGCCCCGAAAGCGTAAATGAATTTCAAAAAAAGGCAACATTACTAGAGCTATACAATCAAAACCTTCCACTGCTGCAGAAACGGGTTGAGAAATGACCTTTACACGAGCTGGTGAAATAGCAAAGTGTTTTTTTCTTTCCCTTTGCAAATATTGTCTGCGTTGGTAGAAATAGAGGCAGATGTCCCCCGTGGAAAGCTGCCACTGGACCAGGGCAAGCAGTTTTTCACAGGCAAATTCTCTGACAGGGACAACTGCCTGTGTGACAGGGCACAGGCTCGGTGTGATTGGAACTGCCAGAGGCCTTGTGGGTCACAGTTTCAAAACAGGAAACGAAAAGTCGTCGGGGGTTGTGGCAGAGGCCAGAGATATTTAAAAGCTCAGCCAGGAGACGCTTGCTGAGACATTTTGATTCTCCAGGTCCAGTAGGGCTTCGGTGAAACCATGTCGTATTCATGCTAACGATATCTTCCTTTTCATAGTGCTCGACAGTTTTCAAAATGCTTTCCCGCGTGGAGCCTCATAGGAATCCTGTAAGGTGTGTGTGAGACGCATTGGTGCATAATGAGCAGCCGAGACTTAGAGGCCAGGTGAATGTTCCAAGGCACCCAAGTTGAGTGCGTTCTCATCCGTGTCCCCCGGGATGCTGGTCCTCATCGGGGGTGTCCCCTGGGATGCTGCGTGCCTTCCCAGAGCATCACCTTTTCCGTGCTGCTTCTCCGACCACCGTGTGAGCGAGCCCAGCACTGCTCGCTCCCTAAACCCGGTCTCAAAACCTTTTACTTCCTTTGACATAAATCCTCCTCCTAAAGAGATTTGCTTTTCATTTCTCTCTTGTTCTCTACCTTGCTAATTCCTGCTCTCCTTCGATCTGCAGGAAAACTCTAATATCAATAGCAAGAAACATAATCGTTGGGAATTGAAATGAGTATTCAGCCCTTGGGTGTAAAAACTAGTATGAATTATGTAAACACAAGATAACTTTACAGCTCAAGCTTCAGAATTGTAGAAAACAGAGCAATCCAAAATGTTTTGTAATTGAGATGCTGTAACATCCTTATACGCAATAAAAAGAATGAAATCATATAGATATTACTTAGCAGCAAATGATCTTTTATTCCTAGAGAAAATAACATTTAAAATGAGTACCTCGTGGAGCCTGAACAGCCGGCAAGCCGAAAGGACTATTTCTCACTAAGATTGCTTTGATCCATGATAGGTATTTACAATATGCAGCCAAGGGCTTTGACCATTAAGAAAAATAAAATAAAATGTATACTGCTCGAATTCCCATTAGGTATCAAGGGTAAAAGAGTAAATTACTCTCAACTACTTTGCTTTGGCATTTTTATTCCATTCTTTACAGCACTTGGTGCTGGGCTGAGAACGGTAAAAGAGATTCCAGTAACCCCCACCTCCCTTATGCTCCCACAATGTGTCATCTCGAGGCAGGACAGCGGCTGGAGAGGACGCTGGGCGGCCAGCTCATCTGTCTCTCCCCGTCTCTGCCTGGCCACTGAAGGAGAGAGTCTGCGGGGCCCAGAGTGAGCCCAGTTGTTACACTGGCACATGAGGCTCCTTAATCAGCTTTTGCCAAAATTATAAGGAATGTCAAGTTGGCATCGTCGGTGACTTAGGATTTTCTGTGTCTGTTTCTTCTCCCCCTGACCCACCACGAAACCTGTATCTTCAGAGGCAGCCACCCAGCTGGCAAAACCGATGGATGCTGTAATGGTTTTCACTTCTAAAAACATGAAATTGCCCTCTCTAGAAAATCAGAACTCTGTTTCTATAATAAGTACTTCGCAGTTTCATATGTCATTAATTCGTTCCTACCAATAGCTCTTCAGTTCTCTGGAAGGTATTTAATTAATGATCGAAGATATTTCTGGAAATATGAAAGAAATATGTTTGGGCCCATGTATGGAGACGCAGTGAACAGGACGTGGTAGAGACAATATAAGCTACTCATAAGAAGCTCCAGATTCTTACTCATTCAGGTAGCTCTTCTCAATCACCAGCCCTCACCGCACAGCCATGTACTGGGTTGGGCAAAGTGTCTCGCATACAATGAATGATAGATAAATGTTTGTTGAATGAATAAACGAGCTAATGAAAATTCAGTGCTGTGAGAAGGCTCTGTATCATCCTTAGTTCTCTCCATACTTAATGGAACAGGAAATCATCCTGGGCTTGCTCAGAAGATACTAGTTTCAAACTTAAATGTGCAGAAATATCACCTTGAGTGTTTACTTAAAATTTGGAATCAGTCCCCATTACCAGAAATCTTATGGAATGCAAACACAGGAAGCAGAGCGTCCCTGGCCTCAGGTGACATGGAACAGAGAGCTAAAAACTCAGGGAGAGGCCGCACACTCCCTCCAGGATCTGTTCATCTTCCCTGCGTCTCTCCACTCACAACTGAACATCTAACACTGAACTTATAACCCCCCGTGTCTCCTAGCTTAAGTCACTGAATGGGAAGAATTTGATTGTCTCGCCTGCCTGCAGCTTAAGTTACCAGAGAAATGCCGTCCACACAGCCAGGGCTGTGGCCGGATGAGCAAGGAGAGAGACAGCTAGAATATTCTCTGATGATGGAACTCGGAAAATAATTTCTACATTTTAAAGTCGACTCTGTTTCCTCTGCTTATTCTGGTCCTTACGTCCTCCTTTCTGGTTCCTGGGACCTTTTCCATCCTCAGGATGTAGCCAACTAGTTCACTGACAGACTCTCTCGTTTGAATAATCATTTTCTCGATCCTTGATGGTTTTTATCACCATTTGACTGACCTTCCCCAAGTGTCTTTTTTTCTTTAACTTTGTATTTATTTGCTACGGTCCTCTCTCCCCCTATAACTGCTGCTCCGGCTTCTCACCCAGCTCCCCCCCACCCCAAGAGATGGTTCCCAGTTTGCTGATTGGTAGATGGTCACAGCAGAAGGACTCATGCATGCAGCTGTGCCTGCCAGTGACCCTTTCTTCAGCTGGAGTCTTCTGAAGTGGCCGAAATCTAGGTCACTGGAGCCTGTCCTAGTACCTGTCATCTTTGCTCAACAGCTAATAGGTTTTTGGTTAGGGCTCTTTTCTGTGGTTTTCTGATAATGACAAGAGGCCCCTTAGTAATAATGCCAATCGAAATAAAATAACACTCAGTTCACTCCACACCCGCAAGAGATTGTAAAGGCCAGAAACTGTATAGCGGAGGAACGAAAACAGTTGTAGGCAGAAAGAGTTCGGTTGGTTGGTTAGTTGGTATAATTTATAGTTGTCATCTGTGACAGAGAAATTGTGGGAGGAGCCTACTCAGCCACACTGGAAGCAGAGCTCCCAAAATAAATATAAACGCAATTCTACAATGCCTTGGAAAGTATCAGAGATGATTACTGATGGTCTTTTTAAGAGGAGTCATGAAGGGAGAATTAATTACACAACTCCTAGCAAGCGAAGTATCATAAGGATGTCTCTTAGTCCCTCACTGTTCCCTGTTTCTCATACCTACTCTTTGAGACTTTTCAGTATTTTACTGTCCCTAACTATCTGGCAGCCTACTCTGCCTTCTGTAGGATCCTGGATGGAAACCCCCACTGCAGCTCAAATAGCAACGTGCCCTTCGGCAGACTGAAATATTCTAGCCTCTGAAGTTTATTCCAATTTTTCTTTTCATCCCCACCCACATCTCCTTTCAGGGCATAAGGGTCTAACTGGGAAGAAGGCATGTAAAAATAAGGATGACGAGATGCTAGAAGTGTTATCATACAGGTTTGTACCTGACTCATCAGGGGAAACAGAGACGACCGGTTCATTTTAAACTAGAATGCATCAGTGTGAACCTTGACAAACACTAGAATCTTATACCTTAGAAGGTTGAAGGTATCAGGGATTAGTATAAAATAACTGATACTGTTATTTATGACGGGGAGATATCGACCCCATTTCTTAGCTTCTACTTTCGAGATTCAAATGACCTGTTCACCATATTTTCAATTTATACTTTTTAAAGAATACAATTGAAAGTGTTAAATGAAGTTTTAAAATTAAGGTTTTGAAATTTACTAAGCTGGAATAATAACATTTGACATCATTTTTGAAAATCTAGGTAATTGCACTTGAAATTCTTCAATTTTTAAAATTTAAGTAGACTTATTTTTTTTATCATGGCACTAAATTTTTATTTATAATTCAAAACAAATGGAAAAGGTGCAGTTTAAACATATGCTCACATCTTCTGTAATGTAAATCGATATTTGCCCTCAGTATCTTAGAATGATTTGTGTTGTACCATTTGACTGGGTGGCCTGTTTTGACGATGCCAATAAAAGGCTAAAAGGTGTACTGTATGAGTGATCTGCCAACTGAAAACCTCTAGAGAAAATTTTAACACAATAAGAATAGCCAACAGTTCTTAATTTCCAAAATGTGTTATTATGTTATATATTTTATATAACCGTCTACTCATTTACTCAATTTTTAAAGGAAAATATATGTATGTATATATAAGAAGAGCATACACAATTCATGAATTAATGTTTATTTACTTATTTATATTGTAAGTATGATTTTTAAAAACATTTTCCAGAAGCTAATATGGTACCTGACATGTGATGGTGTCCAAAAACAATTAATGAACATATAAATATAACCTAAGAAAAAAAAAGACAAGCTTTAATTAAGGTAAAATCAAGTATAGTCTTAAATTTTTTTCTATTTTGGGACACTGAAAGTATCTTTCACTTAATTAAAAATTTACCTTAATTAACTATGTGTACAGCAAAAAGAAGATAAAATGGAATTTTTAAACCCTGATTACATGCTTTTTTGCTTGGAGGGAATATAATGATCTCGTTTTGGGGTTCCCCTTAAAATGGTGAAGGGAGGCATAACTCTTCTTTTCCAATTCAGTGACCAAATATGAGTACCTTGCCTGTCCAACTGTAAAACTTTCCCAACCATGACTTGACAGTCAAATTCACTCTAAAAGAGAAGTATAACTTCTAAGCGATATAATTTAAGCTTTTGCTTGACTTGTTTTGCTGTTAGCTCTTCCTCCCAAAAAATAAATTTGCATATATCTTGGTAGCTGTTGCATATGATAGACACACAGACTCCCTCAGACAATTTTAATATGGGACCAAGGACACATCAGCTGGGAACATAAGAACGTGTCGGTTCTCTCTCCTCCTTTTGACTGTTTGGGGTACTCTATCAGAAGACCACTCCAACACCATGGCATTGTTCTTCAAAAAATGTTTCTGTTTTCATGTTTTATTTTGTTTTGTTTTTTTTCCTATCAAGAACTACAAAATCAGTACTATCAGATAGCCACGTACTGATAATTTTCAACTCATTTCTATCAACAAACATAAATGGAGTGTATTAAGTGCTTTATTGATTTGACACTCAGGAGTTGAGGATGTTAAAACTCCTCCTTCTCAAGGCATTTCCAATATTTTTACAATAAAACTACTGGGAGATAGGTCTAAAGGATGAATATAAAATTAGCTGTACATTTAAAAAAAAATTTTTTTACTAAACCTTCATAAATGTATAATGTAACAGTATAGTAAAAATAATAATGGTAATAATTTGTAATCATGTATTGAGGTGATTAAATAGCAGCTAAAGTCTTAGGACTTACTTTATATCTTCACATGGTAGATTTTTCATTTCTCAATTTCTGAGGCAGAAAGGAAGGTAAATAAAAGAGCATCTTATAGGTACATTTTTCAGGGATTCACTAAAGCCAAAACTTCAGATGATTTCTGAGAGACTCAACTGGCTTTTCCATTGAGTTGAAAAAAAAAAACAAGAGAGAAAATTTGAAAGTAAGAAAAAGTAAATAGAATAGAATAAAATAAAAACTTTGAAAATAAGTGAAAACATTGAGCTATTTTAATTAATATAAATGGGTACACAGGAGGAACTGCAGAAACCAGGGTCACATTTGTACCTTAGAGATCATTTAGGTCAACTCTTTCATTAAAAACCCTAATTTTATAAAGGATCGAAATGGCATTTCACAAAGCTAATTTGCAGCAGAGACTGGACTAAAATCAAGATGTCCTTGGAGGCTCAGGTTTGTCACCTTGTTTGAGGGAAAGCATCACAACTCTAGGACACCAATGGTGAAATCAACCAAGAATAGTCATTGTCTGCCTTAAATGTTTGGGGTCATATAGTCACCCAGCCTAGAGACAGAGAAGAAGGCAAATGTGCTACTACACTTCTCCCTTACAAAGACCTGACATTGAGGGCTTGGTTCCAATTCTATAGTTTGATTGATTGATTTACCTTGATGCGCATTTTACTGGCATACCAGTTGAGATATATGCCTTAGAAACCTGACTTGACAGAAAAAGAGCAGAGGCAAGGAGAGAGATAACTTTCAAAATGTTTCAGCCCAAGCCCTGTCCTGAGCTCGCTCTCTCTCCACTGCAAACATTTTTATAACTTAAGAATTATGCATGCTTTTCTGCCCATCTGGAATGAATGCAATCTAGCTTAGTGATAATGAGCTTACCCTCCAAAATCACACTGCTAGATTCAGATCACAGCTTAGAAACTTAAGTTTTAATGGCCTTGAGCAAATTCCTTAACCTCCTTAGGGTGATGGTGTTTTCTGTAAAATGGGAAGCAGTGGGAGCTTCATAGGGTGTTGAGAGGCTCAGTGAGGTGACGCACATACTGCACAAGTCAATGCTCCATGAATGCCGGCTGCGATTATCCTCATCATCGCTCTGATTGTCATTGTTATTCCAAATGTGTTACAGACCAGAGAACTCTCTTCAGACTCCATCCTCTTGAAAATCAGATTGTATGTCTGTGCTACACGGGAAGGAGTTTAAATGTTTATAAACCTATATACTCTGTGTGTGTGTGTGTGTATGTTTAAATTAGAAGGGAGGGCCCCTAATGACCAGAACAGTATTTTATAAGTTTAACAGTAAAAGGGTATTTGCTAAGTGACAGAGACTGAGCTAAGCATATTATACATAGTACATTTCAGAAAAATCCTGCAAAAGTCCTTTGATCTTGCTTTAAAAATTTTACATTAATTTAATCTTAATTCATCCAATTTAATAAGTCGATAACATTCCTTTACTTAATTCATTTGTTTACATAAAGAAGTACCGGTGACAAGTGTCCTTCCCATAGTTATACGCCATCTGTCACGGTGACTTCACCCCAATAAATAACACTAGATTTTTGTGCATGCTTACAGAGTTTAATGCTTACATCTTTAATAAGCAAAGATGTATATAAATTCCAGATACTTTTTTACAAAAATTTTAGCACTATATGTATTATTTCCACCTTGTTTTTCATTTAGAGATCTAACCTTTTGAGTAATGGTAGTAATAAAAATAGCAGTTCTAGCTAAAGAATAATAATATGTTACATATACTGTTTTTGGATTTGTATATATTAATTCATCTAATGCTCAAACAACCATGTGAATAAAGTACTGGCATATTTATTTTATAGATGAAAAGTTATCAGTGTTATGAGTTTCAAGTATTTTTCCTATTTTTTTATTTGCCTTTTGGTATCTTAGAATTTCTTTCTTATTTTTTGAATTTTTGTCACAGGCAGATTTTTCCATTTTATTCTTTCGTCACTTTTTGGCTTGAATCACAGCTTAAAACCCCTTCCTGTCTCTGAGTTTATGTAGGATTTCTTCTGTTTTCTTCTAGTATTTTTTTTTTCTTTTGCTTTCTCTGGAATTTGTATCAGGGGAGTTAGAGACGTAAATCCAAATGTTTCTCCAAATGGCTAGTGTCCAAACACAGTTTATTGAAGAGTTCGCTTTCTGTCACAGATCCGAAATTATCCTCCCATCACACATTTAATTCTCATGTGAGCCAGGTCTCATTCTGGACTTTAATACTGTTGCTTTTGTCTGTTTGTCCATTTTGCTTGTAGTTGTTTGCCGTGGATCAAAATCTGACTCACAAGAGCTCTCAGAGAAAAACCAGCCTTTTCATAACTGCTTTAAAAGAAAGTATAAGCTGCTAGCATTGTTAGATGACAATAAACTGTTAATGGAATAAAAGCGTTAATTGGTTTTAACTGCTCCGCAGAAAAGCTGTGCTTTTAAGAATTTCATTACTTTCTATAATTAAACATTAAATTTTAAATACTAAATAGAAACACCACTGGGTTTTCAGGAAAATGCTCCTGCTCTACTTCATTTCCGAGAGTTTAAGATATCTGTGTGCATGGAGGATAAATATCTGGTCATTAAATATATATACAAAATCGCCAGACGTACAGCGAGGATGAAATTATGCAGCTGTGAAGGTGGACAAAATCGCCAGAGGTCTACAGATTCATCTGTAGACCCAGAGAGAATTATTTTAAAGCATCCATTTTTTATGTTTTAAAAGTAAAGTATGTCTTTAACGTTTGACTTGGTAAATTTCTCTTGTTTGGCACTTGGAAGAGCTAAGCTTGAGACGCAAAGGCAGGAAGGAGGGCTGGGGTCTGTTAGGGACACCGCCCAAGTGAAATCGCCTCCGGGAACCACATTTAGGGCCGCCTCTCCCCTGGAAGCCAAGTGTGAGAACATCGTGGAGCACCTCACGTGCGGTTTGGTTTCCTGTGAAAACGTACAGCCGCACGAGCTCTACTCTTCCTTGTTTCAAAGAACACAACAGAGTCCTGAACCGGCAGGGCCGCTCTTACAAGTGATGCTGGAAGTGAGTTGTTGAGTGCGATAAGGAAAGAGATTATTCTCTTAGATCCCTAGAGGAATAGAATTTGGAAAAGAGCCCTTTAAGGAAAAGGCTAAGATTTTTTAGATTCTTAGGTCAATAATGTATTGACATGTCATAGGCTGGCTGTCTTAGGTGGAGGGCTCCCCGAGACTATCCTCGGGCTTAATGATTCTCTAAAAAGACACACTAGAGTCAGAAAAGGCATTTATACTCACGGTTATGGTTTACTACAGTGCAAGGTACAGATAACAATCAGCAAAGGGAAAAGGCACAGGAATGCAGAGCAGAAAGAAACAGGCACAAGTTTCCAGGGCCCTCAGCCCAGTGCGGTCACACGGGGACATGCTTACTTCTCCCAGCGATGGCGTGTGACGACATTCACAAAGTCTTGTCAGCCAAGGGAGCTACCCCAAGTCTCAGTGGCCAAGCTTACTCTTGAAGGTCAGTCACACAGGCAGGCAGCGTCCTCGGGTCTGACCTCAGCTACTCATACGCCAGCCTCCACCAGAGCAAAACAATTGTTCCCCATAAGTCACATTGTTAAAATTAACTTATTTGGTCAAACTAGTACAGCATGGCTGAAGGCCTCAGGCACACAAAAACACTATCACCCAGTAGAGTAGGCCAGAGGCTCAGAGGCTGCATTCCAGAAGTCAGACAAGGAACCATCGCAAACTGAGGGCTGCCAAATTAACCCTTCAATGCCGCTATCACATACATCACATCGTTTCGTTAAAAGAATGATCTCGTGACAAAGTCCTCTTGCCTCATTTTATAGATGAGGGGTACATAGGTCGATCCTCCATCACCTTCCTGGGCCCTGTACTTCTCCCTGGCTGCACTTATGCAGTATGTGTGTCATTCTTAGAATGATGCTAAGCTTCCCCACTCCTTGGAAAGGCTCAGAGGCAATGAGCCATGTATATTTTTCCCTGATTTTCATCCCCAGGCTCAAGACAACACCTGGCTTATCGTACTGGATGAATATGTGGTAGGTGGATAAGACAAGTCATGACGTGATGGTTGAAATTTGTGCCCTTAGTCTTTTGAATCTTATAATGTCCCTTATATCACAATGTCAAAATAACAAAAGCACAAAAAACCTAGAAATAAGCGTGTCAGTCCTATTTACTTAGAAATTTTATAAGGCTCTAGACTATTCCTTAAAGCTGAAAGGGACTTGAGATTATATTCTTTAACATTTGATTTTAGATTTAAAAAGTATTAAATTTATACATTAAATTTATACCTTGTTAACTGTAAAGATAGATAACATTTGTAATTGTCTATAAATTTCCATAGAATTCTCAGCTGGAATCAGGACAAACATATTTGATCCATGTTTTCACTTCTTCTCTAAATAAATGTAACTGAAGAATGTGTGTGTTAGTGACGAGGGGGTTAGGATATTCAAACGTAACTAGGTGTTCCCAAGTTAAGGAAAGGGTTTTTGTTCTTTTTCTCAAATTTCTTTATTTCTAACTCTCAGTTTCAGAAGGCACAGTCTTAAGCTGTGGCTTCTATGTTGTCCTCATTTAGGTCCCAAGTGTCACCTCCCAGTCCCCTTTAATGGCATAGTGACCCGTGGGCAGAGTTCTCTAGGTCAGTGCTTCTCAGACTATAATGTGCATGTGAATCCGCGGGCATGTCGTTACACGCCAGTTCCGATGGGATGGTCTGGGAAGGCGCCCAGCTATGCAGGTGCTGCCTGCCATATGTGGACCACACGTTGAATACCAAGGTGACAGCCATCAGAATTATGTTGTGTGACCCTTTATCGTCTTCTCTAGTACTGTCTGGCTACCACAAAACTGTTTAGGCTTATAAGAAAAAAAATCTCCATATCTGTTCCTTAGCAGCCTCAAAAGAACATGTTCTGAACAACAAGAAAACTGAACTGTATATTCCAACACAGCTGACAAAAGCCATAAATTCGAGCCCGTTTTACTGAAGAATTTTGACTTCAGCTTAGCTGAGGCGCCTGCATTGAAGAAGGAGCACCTTTACCGAAAATTCCTTGGCCGTTTAATGTCAGCATGTTTTAATTCCTTATTCTTGATCAAAGGATGCAGTCTACAATAGTTTTTATTTTATAGGGTGGAAAAAACCCTTCTCCAAGCCTTCAAACTCCTTCACTGGGCAGAGTTAAGTCTCAGGAAGACAATAAATGTTAGATCTTTGCATCTCAACGACCGAGTATGAAATAACAATTTGCGTCTTCATTATCTCATTTCCGAGGGCTAAGAGGCAGCGTTTTTCACATGACAGCTAACAAAACTCAACCTCAGACAAAATGAGCTCACTGCTTATCAATGGTTTTCCTGCTCCTGCTGTGGGATTTCTTTTACTCTTCTGAATCAACAAAGGAAAGCTCATTTGTTTCACTTTGTGAAAACTCTTCATTTTTCCCCCAGACTTTCCATTTCACGCTGTGTGAATTTTATTAAGATCTCCTTCTCAGAAGCTAAGTGCTGGCTCTATGGGGCACTAAGCGTTGGCAGTCACAGCCATGGTAATGTCTGAAGCCTCTTGAGACATTTCTATTCTACTGAAAACTCCTTTGAGAATCATGGAGAAGAACCTGAAACTTGTTTGGTGCTGGAAGACGGTTTGGCCTCATGAATATTTTATGCAAATCTTTTGATGGTATAACCTGAAAACCAGCACACAGCAATCCAGTTTATATCCAGTATCTGAGTTGAACAACATATTGAGAGTGAGGTGAATCTTCCTAAAGACCTCCAATTAATTTTAAAAACTGGCTTAAAAAATAAATATATTAATTAATTAATTAAAAGCTGGCTTTAAATATTAATTTAAAATATTTTTCAGGTTAGAATTACTCTTTGTTAGTAAAACTTACCTATAATCCTATTGCCTGACAAATGGTCAGTGATTTTATTCCAATAAAAAAATTGTGTTTTAAAAAGGTAATTGTAATTAAATAATTAAAAAGTAATTTGTATTGTTTTTTCCTCTTGAATGTACCTAATAAGAATCTCTAATGTATTATATGCTTTCAGAAATGACACAGAAATAGCTGTGTAGTCTATCGGATAGAAATATCATAATTAAGCCAACCATTTCATGCTGGTGGATATTGAGATTAGTTCCATATTTTGCGAGTGATGAAAATACTAATAGCTAACATCTTTGAGCACTTAATATGCGCTAAGCAGTACTCTAAATATTTTGTGTATGGAGTCTTTTCACTGTGGTAAGGGTCTTTTGAGATGGGCACTGGTCTTTTCTGAGTTAGAGATAGGAAAAGAGGTACAGGCAAGTTCATCCGACTTGCCCAAGGTCACACTTCCGGTAAGTCGCAGAGCCAGAAGTCAAACCAAATAAAATAGGGTATTCTTTTTGCCATGTCATTTTTCTAAGCTAACCCAAGATTTAATTAAGGATTATTACTCCGTTTAAATACAAGCTTCAGCCTACGCGTGCCGATTCATAAACTAAAATGTTATAGTCTTCTCTTTGGTCCCTACTGCAGTGAGTAGATAATGGCAGATTTTTCTTAAGCTTTTTAAATTTCAGGAGCTATCAAATCGTAGGAGATCGTGTTATGATATCAGAAATGTGAAATTCCTTAAAAGGAAACAATTATTTGCTTTTATTCTCTAAAATTGATAGGACACGCACTGCAATCACCCAAACCACGTTCCTCTGTTCCTTTATGCTGCTGCGAACGCTTCATCTTTGAAAATGCAAATGCACATGGGTTTTCCCCCTGAGGTTCGTTCCCATGTGCCATTGAAAAACGCGTTAGTTGGCCGATCGGTTGGTTCGGTCAAGGACGAATCCGCTTCAGTAACTCGGGGTCGGGGAGGAGGGTAGCTCGGGGCGAGGGCGCCTTTCACATGGAGGACTGATGTGCACTTGAACACGCGCAGACCCATCTCTTTCCCTGTCTCTGTTCTCACAGAATGTGTGACACGGGAGAAGGACTGTTCACTTTTCAGACACGGGAAGGAGAAATGATCTATCAGAAGGTGCACTCGGCGACTCTGGCCATAGCCGAGCAACATGAGAGAGTAATGCTCGAGATGGAGCAGAAGGCCCGGGTAAGGCCCCGCCCTCGGTAACCCAAAGCCTGGACGCGAGCATCCGGGGGTCTCGAGTGCGCCCTGTACGTGCGGGTCCATCCGTGTCCACCTGCACCCTGGCCCCCAGAGCTCACCCCGGTTACTGACTCCCATCTCCCTAATACCCTGTTCAGTTTAGGGCAAAAGAAGTTATTTGTGGCCACTAACAGGAAGCCCTGTGCTCCATGTGTGACCTAGGATCCGTTGCCATGGTTACCCCAAAAGGCATGGCTGCGCGTAGAGGATGACCTAAGAAGCCCCGCTTCCCGCGTATCTCCACATATACGTGGATGATCAAATGTAGGTCCAGAATAACTAGGAAAATCGGTTCCTACGAGAAAAGATTCCACTCTTTTTTCTTTCCCTTCTCCTGGAGTCTCTGAATCTTCGGCTCTTTCAGTGTATATTTCAGAGCCAGTAATAAAATGTTTGCAGGAGGAGCTTTTTCGTTTCCCCACAGAATGAGTTCTCTCTCATCCTGCCCTCCAACCATACTACCCACAGCTTCGGAGTCAAGCTACGACATAATTTAGTCAAGAATCTGAAATAGTACATTTTACAAGTAGCCGGAAAAAATTTATAAAGCTTTACCACTAACGTTTTTGAAAAGCGAGCAATGGGATGATACTGGGCTATAATTTTAAGAAGCGAATGTTCAGGATTTGTGGAGATATGTTAGATCGTATCTATGAGCGGGCCTGTGGGGCTTTGGGGAATAGGTGGACCACTCATCAGAAGAACGTTAATAATTCTCTTTCAGTTTAAAACCAAAGAGTTCTATATCCAGTACTACATAGTTTTGATTTTTAAAATTCTCAATTACATTTTCGAATATAAAAAGTTTACTGTAAAATATAATAAAGTAGTGTAACAAATGATCTTATACTTAATGAGTTTTTAATTTCCTCAATACTACATTCATAATTTTATATATCTAGGATATGGTTTAAAGAGCTTTTGTAACACTTAAGGGTGACAGTGCAAACCAGGCTTGCACAGGACATTTGGCCTTCCGTGGGATGATGATTATTAATATGACCATGGATTAATTGAAGAGTCGTTAATAGGAGGTTGGTATGACTCAGTCTTCTAGATTTGGCTTAAATTTAAACCATTGCGACAATGATCTAATATGAGATTTTTCTAGTGGCTTAAATCAGGGGAAAAAATATAACTACCAAATTTCAAATTATTTCAGAATCTTGCACATTCGTTATCAGCCCATATTTGTGATCTGATAATAATCTCTTGCAACCAAAGTTAATAACTGTGATGTCACTTGCTATTGGTTTACAGTTGTAATTCTTCTTTACATATAGTTGTTCTAAACAGGCAAAATGCTCATACACTGAGTCATTTAAATTTTATGTTCATGAAGGAAATTCCAAGAGCTATTTTATGCCACTGTAATCATCTGCCATAAAAGGAAGCACTCAGTTTGTGTCCTGGGTCCCCTACTCTACCATTTACCGGCTGGGTAAACTTGGGCAAGTTATGCAACCTAAATGTCTCATGTTCCTTTATCTTTAAATTGGGGATGTAATGGGTCTACTTATTTGGTTGTTGGGAGGCATCTGTACATTGACGTATATAAACTGCTGAGGATGGACCTGATACATGGAAGGTACCATTGAAAGGGTTCAGTATATGACGGTGGCTCATTTGTAAGATTTGTAGTGTGACGACACTAAATTGTTATTCCCAAGTGAAGCTAAATAATATCCTTCAACCCTCTCAAGTATGTCTAACAATCTTGGGCCAAAAAAATGTGTAAAACAGAATCGAATTAGTATCTGCTGTTGATGCTGTTGTGCCTTGCCAAGTCGTACCACTGAGAAGTGGCGCCAAGCAATTGCTGTTAAGGAGTTAGAGACGGTTGGTTAGAGACTCACTAAGACCTCAGCAGCTAACGCCGGACCATGGGTCTGGGTGCTCAGAGAAGAGGGGAAAGTGAGTGGGCAGATGTTTAAATAGCAGCCGCCATACAGCTCAACGAAGAATCCACATGTTACTAGAAATCACAGTGTCAGAGACTCCATCAGCTTGTTCACACATGGGAATGGAGCGCTTGGTTTAGTTTCAGAAATGACTACACAGCTTTGTTTTTCTCTAAGGATTAACGCTCATAAAATTACTCCAGAGCTGGTCCATTTTCAGAGTAAGTTGAGCAAATGATGTTATTTTCAGAGGTCATGGCACCACAACTTGAAAACTGCCCCAATTCCCCAAATTCTACGACCATAAGCAAAGGTTCCCAAGGCTCCCAGGACTTAAGTTTACCTATTCCTTTTGCAAGAATGCTTTTATATGCACAAGTCTCTCTTGAAAATGAAGTTCCAACAAGTATGAAATAGTACTTAAATACTCTCTTCATAGTCACAAAGGAATAACTCTTCATTTGCTTATTTAAAGTAAAATGAAGGTTTGTGCTATAAACTAGACAAAAGTATAATTTGCTAGTTGGAAAGGTACCAAAAACCTATCTAAGATTAAAAAAAAAAAAGTTGGATTTCATTTATTATGTATCTAGTATAAAATGAAAAGATGGCCGCATTTTTCGACCTTCCAGTTTTAAAACTGGGCCATGGAAGATAATTACTGACAGACAGAACATGTTTATATATATTTTAATGTGATCAAAAAGATTTCACGAGATTAAATTACCAATGAGCTATATAAGCAATGAATGCCCCAAGTATAGTTTTTTTTAGGCAACCGAAGCATTTACTTGAATCCTTTTGAAGAGAGGTGATTCAGGAGTGTTTCTAGCTTTATAGATAAACAAACGAATAAAAAATATCTCAACGGCCATTTCTTAACTATCGGAGAAATAATCCAATAGAATCTTTTCACATCATATGTTTGTAAAACCTTGTTCTGCCCTCCTTTATTATCTTCCTTCTAGGAGAACATATGAGTAAACATATTTTGATATATCACCATAATCTAAGTTATGCAATATTTCTGTTCTTGCTTGAAGAATGTAACATCTAGAAAAACAGTGGAAATAAAAGTGCGTTTACACTGCAGACGATCAGATAAAAAGAATCACTAAATTAGTAAGGCTGTTAAAAGTGTATATTCTGGTTTCCTTCACTGAGAATGATAATGAAAGAATTAATATTAACTGACTCGCTAAGTTTTTTAAATAGAGGTTAGCTACTTATTAACCATTCACAAGTTTGTAGAGTGCTTACTCTGTGCTCAGTACCTGCCTGGTGGTATAGGGGACACAAGAGATGAGCAAGAAAGTTCCTTCCTTCTCTAGGGGCCCAGAATTTTGTGGGATTGAAATATTAATACTGCCCAGAGTAAGATTATCTCATGTCCTTTCGCTCCTTAAAACATCAAAAGCTTTCCACACCTTCGTGTAACTAATTTAATGAGATGGGTAAGAAATCACCATCGCAGATCGAAGATCCTTAAAAATCCAACGGGGCTTGTTCCTGTTGTCATGACAATGGCGCCTGATTTATCTCTTGAATAATCAGCTTATTGAAGGGTCGGTCCTCAGTCCAGCCTCCCTAGAGGATGATTTCTGCAGGACGAGAAGACTTCCTTCCCTTTTGCTGCAGCTTCTCGCTCCTACATTCAAGCGAAGAATGGAAAATGATCACGATAGTAAAAGGGATCACAATCTTCAGTAGTCTCTACATGTTCTTTATGTGCTAATCCCAAATCTGTCTCTTTCGAAAGAGAGCTTTGTTTTGGGGGATTCACAGGAGAATTAAGCCACGGTAATAAATTGTAAACTGGTGCTATTTCTGAGAGAGTACTGTCAAAGATTTGAGGCTGTTATTGGAGTTAGATATTTAAACAAATGGCACCTTTGTTTAAATTGGTTTCCATTTCATAGAGATCATCCTTGTTCTTTTGAATAATAATCATTTGAAAACAAATGATCTTATTTCCGTTTATAAGATGAAGAGAAATTTCTGACGAGGAAGCGGCATTGTCTTACTCCACCATCTGCCTCATGGAAGATGTGTCTAACGCCACGTGCCTCTCGGTGGCAGGCGAAGCAGAGGAGTGTAGGAGAGAAGACAAAGGATGAAGTGGGCTTTATGGAAAGCTCACTTCAATAGCAACTCAAAACTAAGTGAATTTGCTCTTCTAGTTTCATACTTGATCATAAAACTTAGCCAAGTATTAACTACTAACAGCCTATGAAATAATTTTTTTGTCTAAATAGTTGCATGAATGGGGAACTACTATTATGTTGTATCAATTCCAAAATGCATATTTTTTTCCCACATCTGAACATCTCTCAAATCAAATGTGAGTTATGGTTTAATTAGCAGCACTATTCTTTTATGGTGCTACCTAAAATAATATTGTCTTTCAATTGCTCGCGTCTTAGAGTGCATAAAATACTACCATAATACTCATAAAACGTAGTGTGAAAACGGTAAAGTGTTATTCCCATCCGTAGCTAAATACTATCTTTCAGTTCCTTTCAAGGATATCTCACAAGGCCATAAGCAGCATGTGCTCATTTTAATTTTTGAAGGAATGAGAAAGCCTCCCAGAGTGGGCTCGATCCTGGGCAGTTTGTCGTCCCTTTCAGGGAAAGCATTTTTTTTTTAATTTACTTATTTAAATTAGTTTCAAGTATACAGTACATTGGTTAGACATCTATACAGTTCATAAAACAATCCCCTCAATTGCTCCCTCCCTCCCCTGGCCCTCCACCTAGCATCATATTCATGCTGACTGCATTCCCTCTGCCATGCTCCCCGTGCCCAATTATCAACTACTAATTTGGACTTCATTAACCCTTCACCCCATTCACCCCTCCCCTCTGTCCATCACCAAATTGTCCACTATATTTGTTCCCCAGAAATAAATCCAGTGAAAGCATTCTACATACTCACATTTTATAGGAATCTCTATTAGCTATGGAAAAAAAAGTTAGTTTTCCCACACAGAATATGTGAGGAATCTGGAAGCATAATAACCTGATGAGCAGGACAC